>NC_089814.1:2752330-2759830 GCF_029633855.1 Hoplias malabaricus
ACCTCTACTGACCTCTACTGGACTCTACTAACCTCTAATGACCTCTACTGGTCTCTACTGACCTCTACTGGTCTCTACTGGACTCTACTGGTCTCTACTGACCTCTACTGGTGTCTACTGACCTCTACTGAACTCTACAGCCCTCTACTGACCTCTACTGACCTCTATCGATTTCTACTGGTCTCTACTGACCTCTACTGGTCTCTACTGAACTCTACTGGTCTCTACTGGACTCTACTGATCTCTACTGGTCTCTACTGGACTCTACTGGTCTCTTCTGACCTCTACTGGACTTTACTGATCTCTACTGGTCTCTACTGGTCTCTACTGACCTCTACTGGTCTCTACTGATATCTGCTGGTCTCTACTGACCTCTATTGGTCTCTACTGGTCTCTACTGACCTCTACTGAACTCTACTGAAGTCTACTGGACCTCTCTGGCCTCTACTGACCTCTACTGAACTCTACTGGACTCTACTGGTCTCTACTGACCTCTACTGAACTCTACTGGTCTCTACTGATCTCTACTGGTCTCTACTGACTTCTACTGGCCCCTACTGGTGTCTACTGACCTCTGCTGGTCTCTACTGATCTCTACTGACCTCTACAGGTCTCTACTGGTCTCTACTGACCTCTGCTGGTCTCTACTGGTCTCTACTGACCTCTCTGGACTCTACTGAAGTCTACTGACCTCTACTGACCCCTACTGAACTCTACTGGACTATACTGGTCTCTACTGACTTCTACTGACCTCTACTGATCTCTACTGACCTCTACTGGCCTCTATTGATCTCTACTGGATTCTGCTGGTCTCTACTGGTCTCTACTGACCTCTACTGAACTGTACAGACCTCTATTGGACTCTACTGGTCTCTTCTGATCTCTACAGGTCTCTACTGGTCTCCACTGACCTCTACTGGCCTCTACTGGTTTCTACTGATCTCTGCTGGTCTCTACTGGCCTCTACTGACCCCTACTGAACTCTACTGAAGTCTACTGGACTCTACTGGTCTCTACTGACCTCTACTGGTCTCTACTAGACTCTACAGAAGTCTACTGGTCTCTACTGAACTCTACTGACCTCTACTGATCTCTACTGGTCTCTGCTGGACTCTACTGAACTCTACTGTCCTCTACTGGACTCTACTGACCTCTACTGACCTCTACTGGACTCTACTGACCTCTACTGACCTCTGCTGATCTCTACTGGACTCTACTGGACTGTACTGGACTGTACTGATCTCTACTGGACTGTACTGATCTCTACTGGACTCTACTGGACTGTACTGGTCTCTAGTGGACTCTACTGGTCTCTATTGGACTCTACTGTTCTCTACTAATCTCTACTGGTTTCTACTGGACTCTACTGGTCTCTACTTGACTCTACTGGTCTCTACTGGTATCTGTAGTGCACTATGTGATTACACACCAGAGGAACCCAATCACTCCAGAGAACACAGTTCCACTGTTCCACACACCAGAGGAACCCCATCACTCCAGAGAACACAGTTCCACTGTTCCACACACCAGAAGAACCCCATCACTCCAGAGAACACAGTTCCACTGTTCCACACACCAGAGGAACTGGTCTCTACAGGTCTCTACTGACCTCTGCTGTTCTTTACTGGTCTCTACTGACCTCTCTGGTCTCTACTGGTCTCTACTGACCTCTACTGGTCTCTACTGGTCTCTACTGACCTCTACTGAACTCTACTGAAGTCTACTGGACTCTACTTGTCTCTACTGACCTCTACTTGTCTCTACTGAACTCTACTGGTCTCTACTGAACTCTACTGATCTCTACTGGTCTCTACTGGACTCTACTGGTCTCTTCTGACCTCTACTGGACTTTACTGATCTCTACTGGTCTCTACTGGTCTCTACTGACCTCTACTGGTCTCTTCTGATATCTGCTGGTCTCTACTGACCTCTATTGGTCTCTACTGGTCTCTACTGACCTCTACTGAACTCTACTGAAGTCTACTGGACCGCTCTGGCCTCTACTGACCTCTACTGAACTCTACTGGACTCTACTGGTCTCTACTGACCTCTACTGAACTCTACTGGTCTCTACTGGACTCTACTGATCTCTACTGGTCTCTACGGGACTCTACTGGTCTCATCTGACCTCTACTGGACTCTACTGATCTCTACTGGTCTCTACTGATCTCTGCTGGTCTCTACTGGTCTCTACTGGTCTCTACTGACCTCTACTGGACTCTACTGACCTCTACTGACCTCTACTGGACTCTACTGGACTCTACTGGTCTCTACTGACCTCTACTGAACTCTACTGGTCTCTACTGGTCTCTACTGACCTCTACTGAACTCTACTGGACTCTACTGGACTCTACTGACCTCTACTGGACACTACTGGTCTCTACTGGACTCTACTGGTATCTGTAGTGCACTCCAGAGAACACAGTTCCACTGTTCCACACACCAGAGGAACCCCATCGCTCCAGAGAACACAGTTCCACTGTTCCACACACCAGAGGAACCCCATTGCTCCAGAGAACACAGTTCCACTATTCCACACACCAGAGGAACTCCATCACTCCAGAGAACACAGTTCCACTGTTCCACACACCAGAGGAACTCCATCACTCCAGAGAACACAGTTCCACTGTTCCACACATCAGAGGAACCCCATCACTCCAGAGAACACAGTTCCACTGTTCCACAACAAATTAAACCAAGTTAAATCTTGTGGATGAGACTTGTGTAAAGTCTTTGAGGGTGTTTTGGTGTTTGGTGACTAAACAGTCACCGTTTAGTGCAGGAACCGTGCCCACAGAGCACAAAGGGTTAATCCCTGATGTCATGTATTTATTCTCTCATTTTCCCGTAGAATGGCTCTTTAACATGAGATTAAGCCTAAGGATCCAGACTCTCGGGTCCAGCCAGCTCCTCTTCTCCTCCATTACGCAAAACTGAGTGATCCCTCGCTTCCAGAGACGCGTCCGAACGCTTCCGGAGGCTTCAGCTGACCGGACGCCGGGAACGCTTCGGCTCGTTATCCGGAGCAAACACAACTGTTTAATCCACATGAATGGGTATGGGAGACTGAGCCAGAGAAAATCTCTCACACACACACACACACACTTACATATATGTACACACATGGTTCAGAGCAGTGATGTGTGTATTTACACTCTTTTGGCCTTTCAGTGAAATCATTTATGCTCCCACACACACACACACACACACACACTGCAGTGCTTCATCAGCCTCTTACGCCAAAGGTTACTGTCATTTCTCCTCATCAGGACATCCTTTTACGGACGTAATGACCACTACGAACGTCACCACCCCTCGACTCAGAAAGATCAATCACTGACCGACATTCACCCTTCACACCACACACTGGGACAAAGCTGTGAGGAGTCCAGCCTCATCATCATCAGTGAGGGTCAGGGACAGTTGTTGGGGATTAGTTCTGAATCAAACCCAGAAAAGACTCAGGGAGGAACCCCACACAGACACAGGGAGAACACACTGCACTCCTCACAGGACCCTGAGACCCGGCAGCTGTGTAACAGCAAGAACATGTGCAGCTCCACTTGATGGAACTGGACTGGTAATCGGTGAGAGACAGGGGACAGTGGAGGTGAATGGAAGCAGACGTCCTCCTCTAAAAGCCCCTCACAGAAAGTGAGGACAGTGGACGGTGGGGGACAGTGGACAGTGGAGGTGAATGGAAGCAGACGTCCTCCTCTAAAAGCCCCTCACAGAAAGTGAGGACAGTGGACGGTGGGGGACAGTGGACAGTGGAGGTGAATGGAACCAGACATCCTCCTCTAAAAGCCCCTCACAGAAAGTGAGGACAGTACACGGTGGGGGACAGTGGACAGTGGGGAACACAGGGCTGGTGTCTGGCCATAGTTTTGAGGAGAGGGATGTACAGGACGCTGTGAGGGACACACTGTCTCCATAGAGACTCTGTAGATGGTGGAGGCACTGCAATAAAATGCAGGGCGTGTGTTGGAGACGCGGAGACGTCTGGTTCCGTTCATCTCCACTCATTTCATACGTAGAACACACTCTGTCACACTGTTTAAGCCTCACCTCCTGGAGTACGGGGGGAGTTTTGAGAAATGTGTGGTATTCCCCTGTGACATCACAGATTTTTGTGGTCTGGGAGTGTCCTGTTGCTGATGCAGCTCCAAAAACACAATGTCTCACCTTTAAAGGAGGAAATTAAGGTTTTGATTTTCTTCTTCTTTTTTAACAGAATAAATTCGAATATTTGAGCACAGAATATAAACAATAATAAACAAAGTAATGCAGGGAAAGTACAAAAAGCCTGAAGGGTTTGCACTAGGCACTTCTCCACATAGTGGAACTTAAATTAGATCCACTCTGTGTTTTTAAATTAAAGAGAAATAGGAGATGAAGAGAAGTTGGGGTAAAAATGCACATCTTTAAAAGTGAGATTCAAAGGAAAGCAAGGCCTCGTCACTTTAGAACTCAACATGCATCACACAGAAGGCGGTTGTTTCATGTTGAGGATGAGAACATGGACAAAGAGAAAAAGAACACGACTTTAAAACCTCCTCCAACATTTAAACCAGTGAAAAAACACCTTCACTTTTCAGACCTCGCTCCAGAGAAGTGCTCTGAGATCAGCCAGGCTTCATATTTCTGAGCAGTGCTCATCACTCGCAGCCTCAGATCTCAGGGGTTCATTCACTGAAATTACCATCATCATCATCATCATCCCCATCACTGAGTTCTTCTGAGGGTAATCCCAGGACTCGTCACTAGGGGGTGCTCCTGCATGCAGGAAAAGCAATATACAACTTCTCTTCCCCAGCTTTCTCCATCCCAGCCTTAAACCCATAAAAAAAAAAAAAAATTCCTGATGGGTTCTAGCTTCCACAATCTCAGAGAGAAACATTTAAACACATCCCCTACATTTCAGACCTTTTCCCCTGCACACTCACTAAAGGCCACTACTCGGGTGGATTTGGGACACAGTCGCCCTTCAGCAGGACAGTGGAAAAGTGGGGAAAGTCACAGAAACAGCACTCACCATATTGACCTCTGACACCATGTCTATGCTGGCTATGTCTATATTCATCCCCACGCCCACTGGAGGACCTGGAAAACACAGGATAAATACAGCTTTAGAGTGTTGTTTCTAAACATATGTGTTTCTATATGAAGTAACTGAACACTGTAGACAGGGAGCGGTGCTCAGTTACTGCTATTAAAGTGCTATTACAATCAAAGTCAGTGACTGTATTAACAGGAGAGTGATACACAGCCTTATTTCCACAAGCTATAGCTACAGAACACATTCATGGATTCACTCATAATGATGGAAATACAAAGGTCTATATACACATACTTTAATAATCCTGCAAATAACACACACAAACACCCAAGACACCAGATCTCCATCATGCCGTGAACACAGGTCTGCCCACTGGTGGAGCTGAATATCGACTCTCCAGTGTTGCTATTGGTCAAGGGGATTGAACCAGCAATCTTCCGCTCTCAACTCACCAATGCCTCCAACAATACCCCAAAACAACACTGAGAGCATCCACAGTCACTTCATATCCACTATCTCCATCACTCAATCCTTCAAACAGCATCCACAGCAGCTCTACAAACCACACAGACCCCAATACCCCAATATTAACACACACATCTCCCACAAGAAGCCCAAACACTCTCAAATAACATATCCCCAGATGTACACAGTGACTCTTCTCCAACGAAACTAGAGCAGGAACAAGCCTCAAAGGGAACTCCACAAAACCACACACATCCCAATGACTCCAGAAAACAATCTCCGAAAATACACAGTTATCTCTGTAACTCCACAGGGTTAACTCCAACAACACAACAGCATGAAACCATGGTAACCATGACCCTCCCCCAAAGGAGCACTGCCATGTGCTACAAAAACACACACACCTCCAGTAATAACCCTCAGAGTACACACACCTCCAGTAATAAACACACCTGCAGTAATAGCCCTCAGAGTACACACACCTCAAGTAATAACCCTCAGAGTACAATCACCTGCAGTAATAACCCTCAGAGTACACACACCTCCAGTAATAAACACACCTCCAGTAATAACCCTCAGAGTACACACACCTCCAATAAGAAACACACCTCCAGTAATAACCCTCAGAGTAAACACACCTCCAGTAATAAACAAACCTACAGTAATAACCCTTAGAGTAAACACACATCCAGTAATAAACACACCTGCAGTAATAACCCTCAGAGTAAACACACCTCCAGTAATAAACAAACCTACAGTAATATCCCTTAGAGTAAACACACCTCCAGTAATAAACACACCTGCAGTAATAACCCTCAGAGTAAACACACCTCCAGTAATAAACACACCTCCAGTCATAACCCTCAGAGTAAACACGCCTCCAGTAATAACCCTCAGAGTACACACACCACCAGTAGTAACCCTCAGAATACACACACCTCCAGTATTAACCCTCAGAGTACACACACCTCCAGTAATAACCCTAAGAGTAAACACACCTCCAGTAATAATCCTCAGAGTACACACACCTCCAGCAGTAACCCTCAGAGTACACACACTTCCAGTAATAACCCTCAGAGTATACACACCTATAGTAATAAACACACCTTCAGTAATAACCCTCAGAGTACACACACTTCCAGTAATAACACTCAGAGTACATACACTTCCAGTAATAACCCTCAGAGTACACACACCTCCAGTAATAAACACACCTCCAGTAATAACCCTCAGAGTAAACACACCTACAGTAATAAACACACCTCCGGTAATAACCCTCAGAGTACACACACCTCCAGTAGTAACCCTCAGAGTACACACACTTCCAGTAATAATACTCAGAGTACATACACTTCCAGTAATAACCCTCAGAGTACACACACCTCCAGTAATAACACTCAGAGTAAACACACCTCCAGTAATAAACACACCTCCGGTAATAACCCTCAGAGTAAACACACCTCCAGTAGTAACCCTCAGAGTACACACACCTCCAGTAGTAACCCTCAGAGTACACACACCTCCAGTAGTAACCCTCATAGTACACACACCTCCAGTAGTAACCCTCAGAGTACACACACCTCCAGTAGTAACCCTCAGAGTACACACACCTCCAGTAGTAACCCTCATAGTACACACACCTCCAGTAATAACCCTCAGATTATACACACCACCACTAGTAACCTTCAGAGTACACACACCTCCAGTAATAACCCTCAGAGTACACACACCTCCAGTAATAACCCTAAGAGTAAACACACCTCCAGTAATAACCCTCAGAGTACACACACCTCCAGTATTAACCCTCAGAGTACACACACCTTGAGCAATAACTCTCAGAGTACACACACCTCCATTAATAACCCTCAGAGTAAACACACCTCCAGTAATAACCCTCAGAGTACACACACTTCCAGTAATAATACTCAGAGTACATACACTTCCAGTAATAACCCTCAGAGTACACACACCTCCAG
>NC_089814.1:2764830-2854719 GCF_029633855.1 Hoplias malabaricus
CCTGTTCCTCCCACCTTCCCTCCGACGCCATGCAATACCTGTCCCAATAAATCACGCTGTCTCTCAGAGTCTCAGAGACGGTTACGGAGTTCTCCTCGGAGCAAGAGCACAAGGAGAGAACAGTGAACACAATCCCAAACACTGCACTTACAAACATCGAACTATAACCTTTTATAGCAGGGGTTAAAGGTACGAGGGCTTTCCAGTGATTTACAGACGCAGGAACACTCAGGACGTGCTTATTTCTCGGGTTTACGACATCACTGACGTTCAGCTCCGAGGGTGGGGTGAGGTGGAGGGTGAACTACCAGGTGTGTAAATTAGTTTTAAAGTGTTCGTGTGTAGCATGTGACTGTAATTCAGAATAGAAACACACACACTCTCCGCTCTTTTGTCGTTTTCTGGTGACTGTGTGTCGTATAAAAATCACATTCTCAACAGAAAAGAGCCTGAAACTGAAGCTGTGTGAAAAGTGAAGAGTTTATTGGGCGCTGCGTTGGTTCTGAGCTCCATCAGGAAAAAGCTGCAGAAGACTGTGATGGGTTTGTTCTGTTCTTGGGGACAATACTGTGTCCTAAAGTCCGTGTGAGTGTGGGTTTAGACCAGTGACAGATGGAGGCAGTGTCAGAGTCGGGAACGGAGCGCAGTGACACTGTGTTTTTAGGTCATTTTCTGTTGAATAAAATGAAATTTGTTATTTTTTATATGACACAGTAGTTACAGTAAAATTACAAAAACGATGTTTAAATTATGAATTACAATTATTTATAACACACATTTATAAGCAATTAAAAAAGCAGTGTTCTCCCTGTGTCTGTGTGGGTTTCCTCGCACTTTTACACAAGCCTGTGAAATACTGGGAGAATACAGTGTGGTCAGATCAGACCAACTCTACTGAACTCTTTGGATGCCATAATACACACCCTGTTCAACAGTGTGACACAGTGAGAAACACCAACAGTGAAGTTTGGAGGTAAATCACGGTGTGGGGCTGTTTCTCAGTTTCTGGTGCGCTTCATTTAACTGAAGGAAGAATGAATGGACACATTTACTGAGACATTCTTGATAAAAATCTGCTGCCATTTTCCAGGATGATGGAGATGAAACGAGGCTGGACATTTCAGCAATGATCTCAAACACACAGCCACTCTCAACTGGTTTCAGGGACAGAAGATAAAGAAAATAAAGCTGGAACGGCCCAGAGTCCAGCTGGAAATCTGTGGAAGGAACTAGAGCTCAGGTCATAGGAGCCCACGGAACCTTCAGGATTTGAAGTGTGTGTGTGTGTGTGTGTAAGAATGGGCCATAATCACAGCTGAGCAATGCATGTGACTAGTTTCTCCAAACAGCAGGCGTCTTACAGCTGTCATCACCAGGCTTTTGTACAAAGTATTAAATACATTTCCGTTAGCGTGTTCAATACTTTTACTGTGTCATTTCTCATTATTACAACTAACAACATAACACTCAGACATCTGTGCTTTCATCTCTTTGCACGTGTGGATTGGAGGAGTTGTTACCGACGTCTGGTGAGAATTTCATGTCAATAGCACCTTTAGAGATATATTTACTTTGAAAATTGGTGACGTGTTCAATGCTTATTTCACCCACTGTGCATGCATTCATTCATTCGTTCATTTACTTACACAGTAAACTCACCACTGCAGCGTTACATTAACACTGTGTAGAAATGTAACACCTGTCAATGCTCTCAGTGTTAATTTGACTCTGGTGACTGTGTTTTAATCATGTTTTTATTTTTATATCTTTCTTTAACACAAGTCACAGTTGATTTAAATCACTGCTCTATGTTTCTATTTCCCGTGCCATCCCTGGGTTTGTAGGTAACAAGCAGAAACCTGGAACCCAAGGCTCTCCCTCTGAAATATCACCAGAAACTGTAGAAAACAAAGGATAAAATAGCTTTTTGACTCAGGGCAAACTTCCTGGTGTCACCCTTACCCCGGTCCACAGGGTCTGCCCCCACTCTCAGCGCTTCTGGGCGAACTTCTAAAGCAGTAGCTCTGAGGCAGAAAAGGCCAAGGTCACTATTTCAGACACTGACCCCAATTTCAGGAGTCGCATGAAGTGACGAGGGCGTGTAAAGCTTTTAAAATTACACATGGATTGAGTCTTTATTTGACTTCTTTTCTGTGTAGAACATTATATGTTTAAAATCATTAATATCCCTCAGAGTCCAGGAGTCCTAGAGGGCACCTCTGCTCATGGTGCTAGAGCATGCGTCTGTCAGCTGATGTGGCAGATCTGGGCAGTGTAGAGCTGACCACTGTTGTGTTAGTGGCAGTTCATAAAGAAGCAGTGGCTCGGCCTCACGTGTCTCAAAGCAAGCACGTTCACTTCCACCCTCCAGAGACTGGGGGCGCTGTGTGTGATCGGAGGAAACTCAAGAGGATAGAAATATATAGAAAATATATAGAAGGAGAATTTTATTAACCCCTTGGGGAAACTGCTTCTCTGCGTTTGACCCATCCGTGGCAGTGAACACACACACACACACACTAGTGAGCAGTTCTTCCCACACACACAGCCAGAGCATGAGTCTGGGACCACCTCGGCACCCGGGGGCAGTTTGGGGATTAGGGGCTTTGCTTAAGGGCACTTCAGCCATGAATATGTTTTTTGCCGGTCCCGGGAACTAAACCCATGACCCTCCGGCCTCAAGCTCGGTTCTAACCTCAAGGCCACAGTTGTCCCCTTGCTAATGGGTTCTTTATGTAATGGTTCAAAACATTTTATATATTTTCACAAATATATGAGGAGCACAACTCGAACCCACAACCCCAGGACCCTGGAGCTGTGTCACAGCGACACCTACCTGCTGCACCACCAGTACCTTCAGTAAATATTATAATTACGAATTTGACTAAATTTATAATGTTAATATAAATATAAACCCAGAACACGCTGGAGAGATTACATGTCTCGACTGGCCTGGGAAAGCCTTTCTCTAATGTAAACTCCGTAGCAATGTGGTTACTATGGCAACAGTTCTACACTTCTGTACCTAAATTTGTTTCTATGGCAACCAAACTCCATAATATTGTGCCTGGTTAATCAGTTACCATGGTAACCAATGTCAGGAATTCTTCACCTGAACATTAATTTACTATGGCAAACAAGTTCATTTCAATGTGGTTATGGTATCCAAGCCCTGGCATTCTGTCCATTAATTAGTTGGTTACTATGGTAACCACATGTAACAGGTCTCTAGGAAGTTTCGGTTACTACAGTAACTGAGA
This sequence comes from Hoplias malabaricus, assembly GCF_029633855.1. Classification (NCBI taxonomy): domain Eukaryota; kingdom Metazoa; phylum Chordata; class Actinopteri; order Characiformes; family Erythrinidae; genus Hoplias; species Hoplias malabaricus. The sequence continues at coordinate 2,768,091 of NC_089814.1, forward strand.
TTGACAGTTCTCCTCCGGAATAATTAGTTGTTATGGTAACCAAGATCAACAGTCCTACAACTGATTAATACATGTCTGTAGTAACCAAGCTCTAACATTTTAGTTGCTATGGCAACTGAGCTTTGAGATTTCCTACCTGAACGATCAGTCACTATGGTATTCAAGCACTGGCATCCTGTCCATGAATAAATCAGTTACTATGGTGACCATGCGTAACAGGTCTGTACCTGAAATTCCAGTTACTAAGGTAACCAAGTTCTATAATTTGCTACCTGAATAATCAGTTGCTATGGTAACCAAGTGCAACAGTTCTTGACCCGAATTATGATCTAGACAGAGAGGGAGTGAGAGAAAAAGAGAGAAACTGAAAAAGAGTGAGAGAAAGAGAGAGCATGATAGACAGAGAGGCAGAAAGAGATAAATAAAGTGTGTGTGTGTGTGTGTGTGTGTGTGAGAGAGAGAGAGAGAGAGAGAGAGAGAGAGAGAGAGAGAGAGAGACGGGAGATGGTGTGTGGAGAAAGTTCAGGAGAGTGACAAAGGCAGAGAGATAGAGAGAGAAAAAGAAAAAAAGAAGGAGAATAAAAGCCTTGACCATGCTGAGTTCAGACAGAGGTTTAAACGCTGAGAGACAAGAGTTAATGACTGATAATAAAGGGTTAAACCTGCAGATGAATAATGTCTGAATGAAGCTAATCTGAGATTAAAGCAGAGCGGAGGAGTCAGAGGACGCTGAGTTCCCAGCGGAGTGCTGTAAAGGGCTGGAGGTGATGTTTCTACCTGACGCTGCTTTATTACAGAGAGGAGGACAGACTCCGGGGGGCGCTCATGTGCTGACGGCTGTCAGTTCCCTTTCTTCTCCGTTTTTACTCAGTGCTCTTATTTCTCCGCGCTCGTTGTGTCTGTTTTGCTGCGTTTAACCTCGTCTTTGCGCTCTCACATAAACACGGGTCCAGCGCTGTGATTGGACAGACTCAGACGAGGGGGCGGGGCCATTCTAAAGTCTCTGCACCTGACATCTGAAGCGGAGCAGAACCAGAACGGCTCGTTTTATCCCGTGTTTCTGACTCAGGCAGCGCACAGTAAACTGACTGGGGTCTTGTTTCACAGTGTGTGGGTTGGTGGGCTCCAGATTCACACATTAATGTGGTCATACACTGAACAGGGGATTCCTTCATTACATGCCCCTAATGAGTATTTAGAGAGTGATGAATGGACACTGGAGTAACTGTGTGTTTCTAAGTGTAACTCTGGGCTTTGATTTTGTTTTTTCGAAGGTGATTTTACACTGGTTTTGGCCGTGGTCTTAAACTCACTCCGTGAGGATTCCTGGCTCTAATTTTGATTGACTATGTTCCCAAAGTGTTGGGGTTTATGTTTCGTATCCATGTCCCAGATGACGGTCATTAAAAACTGAGCTCGTTCTGTGGATGTTTGGAACAGGGTCCGTTTGAAGCTGTGGTCTGAGCCTCAAGAAGCGAAGAGCTGCCAGTTTTATTCAGACGCTAATGACCAAAGGTAGCCAACTGTGCATCAGGCAGGTTTGGCAGAGCTGGAACCCAATTATTAATGAGTACATTCCACGTTAAAGCCCCAGACTGGAGGGGTTTGGGGGCTGAGACGCCAGAGAAATGCACTCCATATTTGCGTTAATAAAACAGAGAAATGAAGTCGAATTGAGGAAAAACAGAAACTAATTTTGCTCTACATTGTGTCCGGACGTTTCCACACGCCCCTGGATGTACTGATGGCTCTCTTAAACATGGCTGTTCTCATGTGGGCGACCCGCTCTGTGGAGAATAAACTGCTTCCCTCAGGGACGACAGAGCAGTTTGAGCTGAGCTTCACAGACACTGATATAAAAATAATAAGAGCTAAAAGAGGAAAATGACTGACTGCACCTTTAAAATAAAGAACCACAGACTGTGTTTGCATCTGTGTAATTGTAGGGGGCGCTGTAGTCCCGCTCCTCTCTAATCTGCACTTCTATCAGGGCCAAGTGAACGAAATGCAGGGATTAATGTTGAGATTAAAGAGTTAAATCCTTTAAAAAGTCTTCTTCTCTCCTTAATATCACTCCATCCTTCAGTCTGTGCTGGTAGTAAACTGTGTGCTGTCCAAAAGTATGTAGACACTCTTCACAATAAGTCAGTTCAGCTGCTTTTAAAGGTGAGGTCCACGATTTTAGTCAAGTTCACTTTTTATAAAATTCAGAGGATGTTTCCTCACCGTTGGCCGCTCTCCGCTCTGTTAGCGCTGGAAAAAACTCCGGTGTTTATACGCAGCCCTGGCTCCGTAAATGGGAAACAAATATCGAATAATAACGAATAACGCAATTTCCCCTCCCTTTAAAGAGCATGGAACTGTTTGTGAAATGCGGACCACCCCTGATGTGAGTGGGGCAAGGAAGGGGACTCAGAGGGACTTGGGCTGGGCGGCTTTTCTGCTGGTGAAGACCCCCCCCCCCCCCCCTTCCCTGGCAAAGTCATTGATGGAAAAGGAGGAGTAGGGGTGTGACGGCGAGGGGAGAGGCGTGGTTCTATTGGGTACGTAATGGTGAAGGGGAGGAGTATGGGCGTGGTCCTGCTCCCAAACTTTATTTATTTCATAACTCCATTTGACAAAACCTAGTTGTTAAAGTTATTAAAGGAACACTACGTAATATTTTCACCTTCAATATTAAAGCTTTTAATTTAAAAGGTCCTTAGGGACATCCACAACATTACAACTAACACTCGTTTCTACGCTCACCATCCACCCCCTCATCTTTCCCCCGTTCTTCAGTGGTCTGGACCCTCACTGAACCCTACACAGCAGACAGACAGATGTTAGTGTGTGTTGCACTGGTGCGAGTGTGGATCAGACACAGCAGTGCTATACAACTCCACCGATTATTTGGAATAGTTGAAGTTGTTATTATGTGCAGTTTAACATCTCTTTTCCCACATGGGGTTAAAACAGCGTGAGATCTTAGACGTTTTATCTGATGTGCGTATCTTATTGCTGTGGAAGCAGGAGAGACGTCTGCGTGTCCAGGACGGAAGAAAACAAATAAAAGTTTCTGACTGTTTCCAATCGATGGATGAAGACGGCGTGGAGCTGATCTGAGGAGCTGTCAGTGTTTATTATTTTTAAACCATGACGGACCCAGCATGAATTCAGGTGGAAGTTTGTGTGTAATGCTTTCATTTAAAAAAAGCCATCCACAAAACTCATGGTGAATAATAATCCTTCCATCAGCAGCTGTAGCTCTGAACAGCAGCTCACACAGATCCACTGGAGCTCAGCGGGGCTGGGCCTGGGGGACTGATGCCTCCTGGGAAAGCCCGAGTGGTGCTGGAGGTGGTGTGGCTGTGACCAGCAGGGGGCAGGACTAACGACTAAAACCAAGGTCCTGAGGCCAGTAAAGACTTTGGGGCAGTTCCTTTGATGTCTGTCTAATGGTGCTTTTCCACTGCATCGAACCTGCTCTATATGAGACCCGCATTTTAGTCTTCATCACCATCATCATCATCACCATCACCTTCATCATCATCACCATCACCTTCATCGTCATCACCATCACCTTCATCACTGTCTTCATCACATCATCATCTTCATCATCACCATCATAATCACTATCTTCATTATCATCATCTTCAACATCATCATCATCACTATATTCATCTTTATCATCACCATCTTCACCATCTTCACCTTCATCACCGTAATCATCATCATCACTATCTTCATCATCATCACCATCATCTTCACCTTCATCACTGTCATCATCATCATCATCATCATTATCACTATCTTCATCATCATCAATATCACCATTATCTTCACTTTCATCACTGTCATCATCATCATCATCATCATCATCATCACTATCTTCATCATCATCATCATCACCATCTTCACCTTCATCACTGTCATCATCATCACCATCACCTTCATTGTCATCACCATCACCTTCATCACTGTCTTCATCACATCATCATCTTCATCATCACCATCATAATCACTATCTTCATTATCATCATCTTCATCATCATCACTATATTCATCTTTATCATCACCATCTTCACCTTCATCACCGTCATCATCACCATCACTATCTTCATCATCATCATCACCATCATCTTCACCTTCATCACTGTCATCATCATCATCATCATTATCACTATCTTCATCATCATCATCACCATTATCTTCACTTTCATCACTGTCATCATCATCATCATCATCATCATCATCATCACTATCTTCATCATCATCATCACCATCTTCACCTTCATCACTGTCATCATCATCACCATCATCATCACTATCATCATCACTATCTTCAACATCATTATCATCATCATCATCATTTTCATCACCATAATCACTATCTTCATCATCATCATCTTCATCACCATCATCAGCTTCATCGCCATCATTACTATCTTCATCATCATCACCATCTTCATCACTGCCATCTTCATCAGTGCCATCATCATCACGATCTTTGTCATCATCATCATATCTTCATCATCATGATCAAGTCAAATCAAATCAAATTTATTTGCATAGCGCTTTTTACAACTGATGTTGTCAAAAAGCAGTTTCACAGAATTCCAGTAAGACAAAGATTTGACATGAAATGTAAATAACCCCAAGTGAGCAAGCCAGGGGCGACAGTGGCAAGGAAAAACTCCCTCAGCTCAGGAAGAAACCTTGGAAGGAACCAAGGCTCACAAGGGGTGACCCATCCTCCTCTGGTCAATCTACTGGTGATACTAGTTAGTAGTCCATGAGAACTTCAGTGTAGGGGCAGCTTCAAGGCACTTGGTGGTTGCTGGAGCGTGGGCAGCTGGTCTGAAGCATGGAGGAGGATCTCGACAGTCATCCATCAGTGTCCAGACGGACAAGTGGGCAGTCGTTTACTCGGAAAAAGGTAAAGGGATGGAGTTAGTTGTGAACGTTTTGAAGTTTTTAAAGCAGAAAATGTCAAAATTTCCAGAGTGTGGCTAATGACTCCGGCAGATCTGACTATGACAGCTTTAACTAAAAGGAGAGGAACCAGAACAACGCACAGACGTGGGAGCTTCCTGAAACACAGGCATCCCTCCACCGTCAACAAACCTGAGTGATTGTGTGAAGCGGTGGGACGACACCAGCGTCTCAGTTTACTATAATTCCCTGTGTCCATGGACCCCCTGGATCTGCCGCCTTTATCTATGGGGGAGCATTAACTACCAGAAGATAAACTAAACAAATGAGTTTTTAGCCTAGATTTGAAGATTGCGACTGTGTCTGAGTCCTGAACATTTTTTGGAAGATCATTCCAGAGTTGGGGGGGCTTTATAAGAAAAGGCTCTTCCCACAGCTGAGGCCTTCTGAATTCTGGGAACAATTAAAAAAACAGTATTCTGTGATCTGAATAAACGTGGAGGCTATAAACGTAGGAAGTAGTATCCTGAAGGTTTTCAGGAGCGAGCCCATGTAGAGCTTTATATGTTAGTAACAGAATTTTGTAATCGATGGACTGATATGTTCAAATTCTCTAGTTTTAGTGAGGACCCTAGCTGCAGCATTTTGAACTAGTTGAAGTTTTCTTAAATTTCTGCTGGTGCATCCTGACAGTAGTGCATCACAGTAGTCAAGCCTTGAAGTAATAAAGGCATCTACTAATGTTTCTGTGTCCTGCAGAGATAAGGCTTTTCTAATCTTAGCAATGTTGTGAAGATGTAAAAAAGCTGTCGTAGTGATACTGCCTATGTGTTGATCAAATGATAAATCCGGGTCAATTATGACACCAAGATTTTTTGCTGCTGAACCAGGTTTAACTGGAAAATCAGTGAGATTTAAAATTAAATCTGATCATTTATTTCTTGCCACTTTTTGACCCAAAAGCAGGACCTCTGTTTTGTTGCTGTTTAGAAGGAGGAAGTTACACAACATCCAGCCTTTCACGTCTTTTAAACAGACCTCTATTTTCTTTAATCTGTGTTTGTCATCGGGCTTGGCTGAAATATACAATTGGGTGTCGTCTGCGTAACAGTGACAGTTAATGTCATGGTTTCTTATGTATAATGTAAATAATAACGGTCCTCAAATAGAGCCTTGCGGAATTCCAAATCTTACTTTAGAATAATTTGAATTTAAATTGTTTACTTTTACGAATTGATAACGTTCCGTTAAGTAAGATTTGAACCATAATAGGGCTGTCACTGTAATTCCAACCATGTTTTCTAACCTTTCTATGAGAATATTGTGGTCTATTGTATCGAAGGCTGCGCTGAGGTCAAGAATCACCAACAGGGATACGTGGCCTTGATCAGAGGCAAGAAGAAGATCGTTTGTTATCTTGACTAGAGCTGTCTCTGTACTATGATGTGGTCTGAATCCAGATTGGAATCTTTTATATATATGATTCTTACGTAGATATGAACTAAGTTGTTGGGCCACGGCTTTGTCTAAGATCTTGGATAGAAATGGCAGATTTGAAATGAGCCTGTAATTAGACAGTGTACGAGCATCAAGATTTGGTTTCTTGATCATAGGTTTAATAACTGCTAGTTTAAAAGCTTTGGGTACATGGCCCAGGCTGAGGGATGAGTTTACTACCGTTAAAAGAGGATTGATAATAGCTGGTAGTATTTCTTTGAGTAATTTTGTGGGAATTGCATCAAGTGTGCAAGTTGTACAGTTTGTGGAGGTAATAATCTTCTCTAGTTCTAACTGTGGGAGTGGGTAAAAGGTTTAAAGCCTTTCTTTTACAATTCTGTTATGTTTTATATCAGTCACATCAGATGACAGTCAGGTCGGGTTTAATAATGTGGCTTGACTTTGTTGTCTAATATTCTCAATTTTATTATTAAAAAAGTCCATAAAATCTTTACTGGTGAGAGTTGCTGGAATTAGTTGTTCAGAACCTGCTTGATGTTTTGTAGTTCTGGAAAACACTAAACAGTACTCTCGGATTATTTTTATTATTGGAGATCAGCGAGGCCAGATATGCTGAGCGAGCTTTAGTGAGGGCATTTCTATACTCTATAAGGCTCTCCTTCCAGGCAGAATGGAACACTTCCAGCTCGGTTGATCGCCATTTCCGCTCTAGTTTCTGTGATGTTTGTTTTAAAGTATGGGTTTTTTCATTATACCATGGGTAGTCAGTTAGTACATCTAGCTCCATTGGGCCTGATGGAGTGGGAACTGGTGTTGATATTTCTGGGAGGTTTTCTATAAATTGTAGGGTGGTAGATTGTTTTATTATACTCTTTGTAGAATAGCAAGGGGACACTTACATTTTTATGGCTAAGACGTAGCTCATATGAAATTAGGTAATGGTCGGAGATTGCTAAGGATTGTGGTAAGATATTAATTTTGTCTATGTTAAGACATAAGAATTTTGTCTATGTGTCAAAACTAAGTCTAAAGTGTGACTACAGTAGTGTGTAGGCCCTGTTACATTTTGAGTACTACCAATAGAGTCTAGGATTGAGGTAAATGCCTTTTTAGTGGGTCATCTGCCTTCTCAAAATGGATATTGAAATCTCCTACAATTATAACTTAATTATTTCAGACAGCTAGGTTTGCAGCAAAATCACTGAGTTCTTTCAGAAATTCTAAGTAAGGCCCTGGTGGTTTCCATGAGACAGAAAACGTTGAATTTATGATCATTTATGATATAATTTACGATGACTGCTTTTGAGTTTAGTGACCTTATGTTGAGTAACCCAAATTTTAGTTCTGAGGTGTTGCTGCTATCATATGTGTATGATTTAATATTGATTAGGTTGCTGAAAAAGGCTGATTTTGTTTTTCTACTTTTACATTTAATTCGGGGGAAAGACAGAGTTTCAGTACAGTAGAACCTAGATGACGCCTCAAGGTCATCTTCCAACCATCTGTGGCCTGGTCCCGGCTCTAGATTGTCAACAGCTGTCTACACTACTCTGCTGACTAACTAAAAGACTATGTGCTATGCTGCAAGAAAGTACGACAGCACCCTCCTGCATGGGGTGGATACCATCCCTACCTATAAGACCAGGCTTGCCCTTGAAAAGTAACCAATTTTCTATAAAGCCCACTTGATTTTCGGAACACCATTTGGACATCCAGCAGTTTAACGCCCAAAGTCTGCTGTAAGCTTCGTCGCCACGCCACATTGGTATGGGGCCAGAGCAGATTACGGCATCGGACATCGTCTGGGTCAGTTTAATCACCTCTGTAATATTACCCTTAGTTACCTCAGACTGCCACAGACGAATATCATTGGCCCCTACATGAATGACTACCCTCGAATATCTCCTATTAGCTAACAGTCTAAGGTTGCCACTAATATCTGGCGATCTGGCTCCAGATAAACAGCTAACTGTTACTGCTGGTGCCCCTAAAGGAGTAGTTAATTTCACGTGTTGAACAATAGAGTCTCCTATAACCAGAGGACTCTTAACAGGCTCCTCAGCGGGTGCTTCGCTCAGCGGGGCAAACCTGTTTGACACGCGAATCGGAGGAGCGTGGTGTCCCGGTGGGCTAGCTTTGGCCTCAGCGTTAGCATCAGCCTAAGCTTTCTGGCTATGTCGCAGAGACGTCACCCTTTCACCCCGCTGTGAGGGCACTAACGCCGAAGTCGAGGGGGTGCTAACTCTCCCTAAGGCATCCGGAGTTGCTAGCACTGAATCTCGCTGTTTATTCCTTGACAATAATAAGCTCCGGATGCGCACTTCTAGCTGGTCCACTTTATCCATCAGAGAGCTAACTAGCTGACACTTAGCACAAACACAACCACTATCATTACCGCTAGAGGTGGAAAAGGGGGTTAAACTAAACATGCCACACTCTGAGCAGGCAAAACAGCCAGTAGCAGCCATGGTATTGCCGGTACTTACCGCTTTTGGTTGATTTTAGGAACTTACACCAGAAACGTTACTCCAGGGGCCGGTGTCAGTTTTAGTGCCTCTGTAATAAATATTCCTGTGGAGACAATCTATAAAATAGATTTATGGATGGTTAGTAAGTTTTAAAAACAGAAATAAGTACAGAAATAACAGTAGAAACAAGTAACAGGAAAACCAGAGCAATCAAAACAACAACTTCTTCTAAACGGATACAGGAACAGCCAAACGGGTTGCCAGATCCTCGCTAGAGCTCTGTTGTTTAGATGATTAGTGACCTCAAGTCTTTGCTCCTGAGAGGCTGATGATGATGATGATCATCATCATCTTTATCTTCATCATCATCATCATCACTATCTTCATCTTTATCATCATCATCATCACTAGCTTAATTATCATCATCACTATCTTCATCATCATCATCATCTTTATCTTCATCGTCATCATCATCACTATCTTCATCTTTATCATCATCATCACTAGCTTCATCATCATCACTATCTTCATCTTCATTATCATCTTTATCTTCATCATCATCACTATCTTCATCATCATCATTATCATCATCATCATCATCATCACTATCTTCATCATCATCATCATCATTATCATCATCATCATCATCATCTTCATCATCATCATCATCACTATCTTCATCTTCATCATCATCATTATGATCATCATCTTTATCTTCATCATCATCACTATCATCACCATCATCATCATCATCACTATCTTCATCTTCATCATCATCATGACCATCACTATCTTCATCTTCATCATCATCATCACTATCTTCATCATCATCATCATCATCATCACTGTGTTCATCTTCATCATCATCTTCATCATCACTATCTTCATCATCATCATCATCACCACCACCACTATCTTCATCATCATCATCATCATCATCATTGTCATCACTATCTTCATCATCATCGTTATCTTCATTATCATCACTATCTTCATCATCATCGTTATCTTCATCATCATTATCATCACTATCATCATCTTCATCATCTTCTTCAGAGCTAAATAGTTCTGTTTTCTGGTGCCAGTGAAGATGTTTCCACTGTTCAGAGTGAATTCAGCTGCGTTTGTGTCAGAGCACAGATATGTCACGGCTGTGAATGAAGTTAATCTCTAAAGACCCTTTAGTCCCCATTTAATTTCTGCTCCTTACCCATGAGTCTCTCTGGCATCCCTCACACATTCTGGTGTTTTGGACAGAGATTCTGGCAAAAATGTCCACATAGCATTCTGAGACTAGCCCCTCTTTATTGAACAGTGAATCCCACAACAGCCTTTAAAACGTTCACCAGACCCTCAGCCCAGAGCTTAACTCAGTTTTACAGCACTGTCCTGAAATTAAGGCACACCTCCATAAGTCACATAGTGCAGTTTCTGCAGTTCTGAGCCTGGAGTAGTAACAACAGAGGCTCTATTGTCCATATTACAGCTCAGTGGAACATGCTTTAAGAACGTGAGTGGGTTTGACGGGAGCCAAAGGACACAGTAAGCTACACACTACACTGGAAACTACAACAAATAACAACAGTGAGCAACACAGTAAATCCAGCAGAGGGCGAAGCAGGGAATGCTGGGTGTGACCTGCACCTCCACCCTGTCATTTGCTTTTTAATCAGGTTTGTTATGTTGCACAGTTAATTAGTCCTACTTAGAAAATAAAGCGAATCTGAGCAAAAGGAGCGCGGCGCGTGTCGCTCCACAGAGGGTCTGCCTCGTCTCTGAGGCTGGGGTTACCGTGAGATCGGCTGAGACTTGCTGAGGAGGGAGGGGGGGACTAGAAATCAATTTTTAAAATGAGAAGAAAATTCACCTCCTATTAGCACCCCCTAATGCACCTTTAATTAAACAAGTGCCTCAGTTCAGAGCTCAACATCAGCTCCAGACACATACTCTTTCATAACCACAGCTGACACCTTTCTTTACTTATTCCGATCCCTGCACCAACAGGGGGGAGATCCCATTTCCCCACTTACCCCTCCCCCTCCGGGTCCCCTAGGGGTGGGGGTCTCTGTGCTTGTTGATGTAGAGGGGTGGGGTGAAGTGTGAGGGCAACATGGTTCTTCAAACAGATGTTTCAGGGTCATGCTCCAATCGGAGGATCCTGACGCCTTGTGAATCAGCGACGAGACGCAGTGCAGCACCAAAGTGACCCACAGGGGTCAGTGTTTCCTCCTTTAAACTCTATGATCCCCACTGTATTCTCTGAGTTTAATGTAGTTTCAGTGGATTATGGCCTTTACTTCAGAACGAGCAGAAAACAGCACGAGGAGGAGCTGATGTCTCAGTTCCACCTTAAATAGTGAAGGCATTACATTCTAGCACCTGCAGCATTTAAGGTGGAGCTGGAAGTTTAGAAGAAAAAGCCGGCAAGTGAGTGAGGTGAGGGGGAGGATATGATTGTGGAACTGATTTGGAGGTGAATGATGCCCTTGAAGGGTGAGATTTTGACCACTGCGCCCTGTAACTCAGCTCAGAGGGGCAGGGGACACTTGGAAACAAGGGGGAAGGGTAAAATTAAGAAATGGGATTCACCCAAATATGTCTAACGCTGGCTGTGACGGAGCAGTCTCTGGAAAACGCTGCAGTCAGCTCCAATAACCCGGGCTTCCTGAGAAACTGCCTTTACGAGATTATGTAATAATTGTGACAGATCCGGCCTAGATCCGTCAAAATGTCCCCGAGGAGAATACAAGAGGAGACTATACCTCCAGATTCCTCTGAACCTCAGCAGGTGCACTCTCCTATTCCTTGATATCACCCTAAATCCACTCTCTGATATTCCTCACTCCCAGAGAAAGTGTCTGATTCCTTTGGCTCCAGGATCTTGGGTGCGACCCTCTCCTCTGATCCCTGGATGTTTTTGGTTGATGACACTGAGGGGGTTAAAACTCCAGCAGCACTGCTGTGTCTGATCCACTCTACACCAGCACAACACACACTAACACACCACCACCACGTCAGTGTCACTGCAGCGCTGAGAATGATCCACCACCACATCACACCTGCTCTGTGGGGGTCCTGAGCGCTGAGGAACAGGGGGAGAGGCCCTAACAAAGTATGCAGAGCCACAGATAGAGGACTACAGTGCTCCTGTGTGGAGCGGGACAGTGAGTGGAGAAACAAGACTGTGGTTTAAATGATTTGGCTGATTATGAATTAATGTAAAATATAACAAAGAAAGGATTAAGGATTGTGTTTAAAATTCTCAAAACTTTTGCTCTCGGTCTGATGCTGTAGGTTATTTTTCCCGCTTCATTAACAGTGTCTTAGTCACAACATCACACACTGTTTCTGGAGCTGGGAACACTGTTCCACAACAGTGCGTTTTCCATGAAGCTGCACATTTTAGGGGCAGCCCAAAATGGCTGAGATTCTCTGGGACAATTATCTGACTTACACTACCCAAACCCAGCCCCTCAGACTCTAAATCTGAAACCCCAAAAGGTGGGAGTCCCCTGCCGAACAGGGTGGACTTGCCCTTAAAAGCAATATTCACAATTATAATCAATAAACCCTGTGAATAAAGCTCTGAGTGTGTCTCCTCTCCATGTGCTGCTCTGCAGTCAGTTTGCTCTGGAAACAGCTGTAATGTGTTTACGAAGCCCCAGTGTCTGTAAATGGGTAAAAAAACAAAGTGTCTGGGTCCGGTGCTAGGCTTTCTCTCTCTCTGCTCACGGCAGAGAAACGCCATCTGGAGGTTTTTAGACAATGGAGAGACTCCAAACGCTGAAAAGCACCAACCGAGATGAGGATGTTGCTCTATTCCTGCTCCATAGGGGGGTCACACTGACTTATTTTTGCTGTTACAGTTACATTATTTAAGGTGGAACTGACTCTAAATTCAGGAGAGAGCTAACTGCATGAAAGTAAATACAGAGCGAAAGTGCTACAAAACTAAACAGCTCGAGTTTCTGTGGGAATTCAAACAGTGAATAAACACTTACAGACAATTTACACTTCAGACACCAACAAGATACAGTCGCTTCTTACTCCCACACACCGCTCCACCTTAAAAGATACAGTCGCTTCTTTCTCACACACACCGCTCCACCTTAAAAGATACAGTCGTTTCTTACTTACACACACCGCTCCACATTAAAAGATACAGTCGTTTCCTACTCACGCACACCGCTCCACCTTAAAAGATACAGTCGTTTCTTACTCACACACACGGCTCCACCTTAAAAGATGCAGTCGTTTCTTTCTCACGAACCCATTTGCTCAGGTGGTTACATAGTGCAGTTTCTGCAGTGCTGAGCCTGAAGAAGCAAGGACAGAGGCTCTGTTCTCCCTGTTACAGCTCAGTGGAGTATCACAATGATTTTGAAGCTGGAATTTTAAGGTAAAAACAGTATGTAGTGTTACTTTAAGGGAGTGGGTGATGGAATATGTGAGTGAATGACCAGTTTTATGAGCTGCTTGGTGTCTAATAATTTTAAACTTGCTGTAAACAGAGCCCTGTACTAAGTGACCACTCCTGCAGTGTGCAGCTGTTTACCTGTATACACCAGAGTGGACGCAGCACTGAGCCGACACACTGTTTGTGTTTGAACACAGTGAGAATGGGACCCTGACTGTCTAAATATTTCTGTTTACACAAATAAAATTTGTGTGTGTGTGTTGACAGCAGCATGGCGTCACACTCCTCCATACGGACCAAGCGTAAAGCATTTGGGGGCTCAGAAGTGTTGCGTCCAAAGACATTTGGCACACCTTTAGCCCCTGCGTCCACACTCCAGTGGCTTTGGTTTTCCTCCCAGTTCCTGCTGCACATGGATGAGCTCCGGATGTTGGGCTCCGTTCTGCTTCAGCGAGTGCCAGGATTCATTCGCTCTTCCACTGGGTCATCACTCACTCAGCCATGGCCCCGGGATTAAAGATGCAATCGGTCATTCCTCCGCAGAAAAAGACACTGTGATTATTCATTATTTTTACTTGGTATTTATGAGATGAAGAGCCGTCCCTGAATGAACCAGATTATGCTCCATAGAGCGGGTCCCCAACAAGGGGGCAACCTTTCATAAAATAGCTTTAGAACAGAATCTTTAATGCATCCAGGCCAATAGGTGTCAGTGGCATCACATTTGATAACATGAAAATAACCAAGAAAACAAGGGATTATATTCAACAGTAGGAACTAATGATGCTTTCCAACGCACGGTACCAACTCTACTGGACTCTAATGATCTCTACTGAACTCTACTGACCTCTACTGATCTCTACTGGACTCTACTGGGCTCTATTGGACTTTACTGATCTCTGCTGGACTCTACTGATCTCTACTGATCTCTACTGGACTCTACTGATCTCTGCTGATCTCTACTGAACTCTACTGACCTCTACTGGACTCTACTGGACTCTACTGGACTCTACTGGACTCTACTGACCTCTACTGGACTCTACTGGACTCTACTGGACTCTACTGATCTCTACTGGACTCTACTGATCTCTGCTGATCTCTACTGAACTCTACTGATCTCTACTGACCTCTACTGACCTCTACTGATCTCTACTGGACTCTACTGGACTCTACTGGACTCTACTGAACTCTACTGAACTCTACTGGACTCTACTGGACTCTACTGATCTCTACTCTCTGATTGGTCCCTGGTTGGTTTCCCATTCCCACAGCTCCTCCCTGAAATGTATTGGGTGTCGTCTCTAACCCTGTCTCTAAGGGGAACAGTGATCTTTGGAAACCAATACAACGGCGGCAGTAAGGTTAAGCAGTGTTTACTCATGGTGTATTGGCGTGTTGTTGTTGTTGTTTGGGACTGAACAAGGCTCCGTCATCAGTTCAGGCAGATCAGTAGAGTTTGTTCCTTCCTTGTTGCAGCGTCCAGCTCTTGCTGGATTCTTTCGTCGGCCACTGATCCAAGGAGCGTTTGAACCTCTTCAAAAGACCACGGCATCATTTTACGAGCTGCCGTCGTGAGTCAGATAAAAACAAATGTGATCTCTGCTGCAGCTGGAGATTTTACAGATGGAGAGTTGTCTGCGTTGCGTGGCGTAGAGTGACGACTCTCTCTTGACAATCAGCGCTCTGCAAGGTTTAAACGCCATGGTTTAGTCCCTACTCGAGTCATTCTGAACCATGAGAGAACAGCCACTAAACAAGAACCTGCTTCCAGAACCAGGACCTGATTTACCTGGTTGAGGAGGAGGAAAGACCAGTTTAGTTGAGGATAGTAGAGACTCTGCGGTGGAAAAGCACCATACCACATGCCATCACATTTCAGAGCAATATTCCAATATCTAGCATAAAGCATTCCTCTCAGAGCACTGTATATTTATATAAATAGATTAGTCAAAATAGCAGGACCCTGGGTGTCCTGAGAGAGTGTGATGGGAAATGTCGGTCTTGGATCTTCATAATTCCTTCTTGAGGAGGAGATGCTGAACCACACACTTATGAGAAATCATACCTGTTACAATCTGAAGACGTAAAAGCAGAGGAAATGGACCATTACCTTCCACAAAAATCACACTTTAGGAGTCTGTCCACAGATGGGATCCAACTCATAATGGACCCATTAACAACCCCTTTTCCCCCTGTTCCTCAGCGCTCAGGACCCCTACAGAGCAGGTGTGATGTGGTGGTGGATCATTCTCAGCGCTGCAGTGACACTGACGTGGTGGTGGTGTGTCAGTGTGTGTTGTGCTGGTGTAGAGTGGCTCAGACAAAGCAGTGCTGCTGGAGTTTTAACCCCCTCAGTGTCTCGACTGAGAACAGTCCACCGACCAAAAACATCCAGCCGACAGCGTCTTGTGTCACTGATGAAGGACTAGAGGACGACCGACACACAGAGAAATTATATAATATTGCATTACCACTCACTACTCTTTATGTCTCATTGTTATAGGCGTGTGTTCCTCTCCTCACTGTCTCTATTTTCCTGGAAGGGCTTTACACCACACACTGGGACATAGCTGTGAGGATCTGATGGAGTTCAGCCTCATCATCATCAGTGAGGGTCAGGGGCTGGTGTTGGGTATTAGTTCTGGATCAAATTCACCACTCCAACTCATCCCCGAGGAACCCCATCACTTCAGAGAACACAGTTCCACTGTTCCACACACCAGAGGAACCCCATCACTCCAGAGAACACAGTTCCACTGTTCCACACACCAGAGGAACCCCATCACTCCAGAGAACACAGTTCCACTGTTCCACACACCAGAGGAACCCCCATCACTCCAGAGAACACAGTTCCACTGTTCCACACACCAGAGGAACCCCATCACTCCAGAGAACACAGTTCCACTGTTCCACACACCAGAGGAACCCCCATCACTCTAGAGAACACAATTCCACTTTTCCACACACCAGAGGAACCCAATCACTCCAGAGAACACAGTTCCACTGTTCCACAAACCAGAGGAACTCCATCACTCCAGAGAACACAGTTCCACTGTTCCACACATCAGAGGAACCCCCATCACTCGAGAGAACACGGTTCCATTGTTCCACACACCAGAGGAACTCGGGCTCATGTGCAGGTGCTCCAGGGTCACTGGAACTGATTACTAATAATTAAATCAATAACTGCACAGATCTGATGTTGTTTCTCGGTTTTATGCAGTAATTCTGCCTCACACACACACACACACACACACACACACACACACTCACACAAAGAATGGAAAATCTTCCATAATGCCTCCTCCTCCAGCGCATGTAAAAACACTCCCCCAGCAGCAGAGAGAGAGAGAGAGAGAATAGAACGCAGAGAGGTAGAAAGAGAAGTGATGGAAAGAGGAGTAGGAGTGAGAGAGAGAGTTTACTGAGTGGACAGCCACAGAGTAGAAGAGTAACAGTAGGAGAGAGAGAGAGAAAGAGAGAAGGAAAGAGATAGAAGCTAGAAAGTGGGAGAGAGAGAGAAAGTGAGAGAGCAGTCAAGAATCTAAAGAGAAGAAGTGAGAGGAAGAGTGATAAAGAGAGAGAGTGTAATAAAGACATGGCTTGGTGGTGCACGTGCGTGGCTCTGGTTTATTGGTGAGTGGGAACAGCACTTTTATTGGTTTTTCGGTGTCGCGCGCGAGCTGCGTTTGTTCACTGTTGATTTAAGAGCGCGCGGTGTGTGTGTGTTTGCGTGGGTACTATCTGTTGCACGGTGCAGTGCGTGTGTTTCTAACTTCTGGAGCAGTGTTTTTATGTAAATTAGAGTTGTAGGGTCTGAGGATGAGGAGGTTGTTGTTGTTGTTGCTGTTTAGCGCGAGGCAGGTGGAGCTCAGCGCGCCCACGGAGAGCAGCATCTACCTGGACAACATCACGCGCATCCTGGACCGACTCCTGGACGGATATGACAACAGACTGCGGCCGGGGTTCGGAGGTACTTTTATCTTCAATATTTATCCCATAAACCCGTGACTCTACACTTCCGCTCACCGCGGTTTCTGCTCAGTTTCACACACCGACACTTCCTCCGAGTTTCTGAAAAAAAAAAAAAAAAAAAAAAACTATTAATTTGTTCAAAGACAAAAGACAGTTTCCTGTGATTATCTTCTAAATTTAATCTTCATTTTTGGAGAAATGTGTAAAACACAAAAACGTGGCCTGTGCTAGAAGTTAATCCTCAGTAAATATCACACACAGATCTTAAATTAATCTTATTCTCCAAATGTACAATTGTTTTTTTTTTAATTTTCTGAATCAGTCTTTTAAATAAAAGCTTTTAACTTTTTTATTGAAGACTAATTTTAATAATTCTTGCTCAGATTGCTAAAATTATTTTTGACACATTAGGAAACAATACAAATAAATCACAAAATGTGAATAAATTAATGCACAGTAAATATTTAATTCTAAAGAAATACAACAAAAAGGTCTTACTACTTTCACTTTAAAAAATTAGTTTTTAATTTTATTTATTTATGTATTTTTATTTATTTGGGGGGGTCACATACAGTCACTGTTTATTTACAAATACTACTTAGAGGTTTTTGATTATATATATTTTTTAATATAGATTTTTAATTATTCTGTATTTATGTTATTTCTTTTAATTAACAGGTTAAAATCATGTTAAAATTCAGTAAATATGTGGTGTCCCATGTGATACTCTGTCTCTCTGTTAGTTTAGATCTAAACTAATGATCTGTAGCTGAATCTGACACATTTACCTTTTAGAACATTTATCTTAAAGGTACATTACTGTGTGTTGTCTCTGTTAAAGAAATAAATTATGAAAACTACTCTAAATTAAACGTATTTTACTCGTTAAAAGGAACAGAGATATGTATTAGACTGTGGGGGGTATGTGATAGCGTCATTAATAAACTCAGTTAATTATATCCACATTCATTATAATATTTATTTAATTCCAGTTTAACAATTTAATACATTTTCAGTTCAATATAAAGATCCAGCTTCTTTGCTTTAATAAAAAAAAAAAAAAAAAAAAAAAAAAAAACAGCTCTAGGAACATAGCTGTGAGGATCTGATGGCATTCAGCCTTCTCATCATCATCAGTGAGGGTCAGGGGCTGGTGTTGGGGATTAGTTCTGGATCAAACTCACCACTCCAACTCACCCCAGAGGAACTCCATCACTCCAGAGAACACAGTTCCACTGTTCCACACACCAGAGGAACCCCATCACTCCAGAGAACACACTTCCACTGTTCCACACACCAGAGGAACTCCATCACTCCAGAGAACACAGTTCCACTATTCCACACACCAGAGGAACTCCATCACTCCAGAGAACACAGTTCCACTGTTCCACACACCAGAGGAACCCCATCACTCCAGAGAACACAGTTCCACTGTTCCACACACCAAAGGAACCCCCATCACTCTAGAGAACACAGTTCCACTGTTCCACACACCAGAGGAACCCCATCACTCCAGAGAACACAGTTCCACTGTTCCACACACCAGAGGAACTCTATCACTCCAGAGAACACGGTTCCATTGTTCCACACACCAGAGGAACTCGGGCTCATGTGCAGGTGCTCCAGGGTCACTCCTTCACTCCAGAGAACACAGTTCCACTGTTCCACACACCAGAGGAACTCCTTCACTCCAGAGAACACAGTTCCACTCTTCCACACACCAGAGGAACTCCTTCACTCCAGAGAACACAGTTCCACTGTTCCACACACCAGAGGATCTCCATCACTCCAGAGAACACAGTTCCACTGTTCCACACACCAGAGGAACTCCATCACTCCAGAGAACACAGTTCCACTGTTCCACACACCAGAGGAACTCCATCACTCCAGAGAACACAGTTCCACTGTTCCACACACCAGAGGAACTCCTTCACTCCAGAGAACACAGTACCACTGTTCCACACACCAGAGGAACTCCTTCACTCCAGAGAACACAGTACCACTGTTCCACACACCAGAGGAACCCCATCACTCTAGAGAACACAGTTCCACTGTTCCACACACCAGAGGAACTCCATCGCTCCAGAGAACACAGTTCCACTGTTCCACACACCAGAGGAACTCCATCACTCCAGAGAACACAGTTCCACTGTTCCACACACCAGAGGATCTCCATCACTCCAGAGAACACAGTACCACTGTTCCACACAGCAGAGGAACCCCATCACTCCAGAGAACACAGTTCCACTGTTCCACACACCAGAGGAACCCCATCACTCCAGAGAACACAGTACCACTGTTCCACACAGCAGAGGAACCCCACCACTCCAGAGAACACAGTTCCACTGTTCCACACACCAGAGGAACTCCATCGCTCCAGAGAACACAGTTCCACTGTTCCACACACCAGAGGAACTCCATCGCTCCATAGAACACAGTTCCACTGTTCCACACACCAGAGGAAACCCATCACTCCAGAGAACACAGTTCCACTGTTCCACACACCAGAGGAACTCCTTCACTCCAGAGAACACAGTTCCACTGTTCCACACACCAGAGGAACTCCTTCACTCCAGAGAACACAGTTCCACTGTTCGACACACCAGAGGATCTCCATCACTCCAGAGAACACAGTTCCACTGTTCCACACACCAGAGGAACCCCATCACTCCAGAGAACACAGTTCCACTGTTCCACACACCAGAGGAACTCCATCACTCTAGAGAACACAGTTCCACTGTTCCACACACCAGAGGAACCCCTTCACTCCAGAGAACACAGTTCCACTGTTCCACACACCAGAGGAACCCCTTCACTCCAGAGAACACAGTTCCACTGTTCCACACACCAAGGCTGGGGGGTTATACCCCTGTGGGGGACTCTTGGTCTGTGTGGAGGTTATACCCTGTGTGTTCTCTGTGCTCAGGACCGGTGACGGAGGTCAAAACGGACATTTTCGTCACCAGCTTCGGCCCCGTGTCCGATGTGGAGATGGTGCGTGAGTAACACACACACACACACACACACACACACACTGGGGGTGTAAGTTTTCAGAGTATGTTTGGTCCATTCCTCATCAAATGTTTACTGAAGTATGAACACAGAGGGAGATACAAGGGTTTTGACCCAACAGTAATGTAATACACACACACACACACACACACACACAGTGTATAGTGGCAGCTCCCCAGGCTCTGTGGGGAGCTTGGGTTGGGGGCGGGGCTATGCAGACCAGTCCCCAGCGAGTCCCCGCCCACCAGTGAGGGACACTGCTGCTGTTGTTTATGGTTAGCACGCAGTTGTGCAAATGGCATATGTGTATACACAGTGTGTGTGTGTGTAAACATGCAACATTTTTTAAGTTAAATGTTGTGTAGTATTTTTGTGTATACAGTGTGCGTGTGTGTGTAGCAGTGTGTATATAGTGTGTAGGAGTGTGTGTGTGTGTAGCAGTGTGTATATATATACTGTGTATATAGTGTGTGTGCTGTGTCTGTGTCCACTGTGGAGTTGATTATTGTGGCGTTTGAGCTGGACGTCATTAGAAGAGCTTAGCTGAGAGATTTTAATCTGGATTGAGCTCCCTATCACTGAGGTTCCCGTCGGAGCGGTCTTTATACTCTGTGCTGTGGACTGACCCCACCCCCCCCCCGTGCCGTGTGATACGCTCTGACACAGTCCCGCTGCGGTGCGGACGGGTCTCAGGTCACGGGTTTCCAATGCAGCAGCCTTCACGCTACGGCTGGACGATATGAACAGTATTTATATCACGGTTTATTGCTTAGTTTCGGTCGATATCGATATGAACCACATAAAACTACTGAAAACAGGAAACATGACATCGCCGTCAAACCTAAACCTCTCGACTTTGTCAATATTGATATACTTAAACTAACTTTAAAGTGCTGAACAGAGGACAGCGCCCTCTAATGACCCTCAGTCAGTGACAGATGCTGTAGTAAAGTTAAAACTCATATCAATATTATTGAAACATTTTATATGGTGATATATATATTGAAACTGAATTATTGTCCAGCCCTAGTTCACACTCAATTTTTGGTTGTGGTCCATTTTCTGAATTAAATAAAAATTATGCCCTAATATGATCCATGTTTAAATTTTATATATACAAATAAATCTTACCTAGAGTTCCTTTAAATATTCAGTATTAGTTAAATATATGTAAATATGTTGTTGTTTTGGCGGCACGGTGGCGCAGCAGGTAGTGTCGCAGTCACACAGCTCCAGGGACCTGGAGGTTGTGGGTTCGATTCCCGGGTGACTGTCTGTGAGGAGTGTGGTGTGTTCTCCCTGTGTCTGTGTGGATTTCCTCCGAGTGACTGTCTGTGAGGAGTTTGGTGTGTTCTCCCCGTGTCTGCGTGGGTTTCCTCCGGGTGACTGTCTGTGAGGAGTTTGGTGTGTTCTCCCTGTGTCTGCGTGGGTTTCCTCTGCGTGCTCCGGTTTCCTCCCACAGTCCAAAAAGACATGTTGGTAGGTGGATTGGCGAATCAAAAGTGTCCGTAGGTGTGTGTCTGTGTTGCCCTGTGAAGGACTGGCGCCTATTCGGCGCGGGTGTATTCCCGCCATGTGCCCAGTGATTCCAGGTGAGCTCTGGACCCACCGCGACGCTGAGCTGGATAAGCGGTTACAGAGAATGAATGAATGTTGTTGTATTTTATTATTGTTGTTGTAGTTGTTTGGTTTATAATTCATAACCATTATCATATATAACATGAATATTCCCGTAATCAGGAGTACACGATGGACGTGTTTTTCCGTCAGACGTGGATAGACGAGCGTCTGCGCTTTGAGGGTCCCATCGACATCCTGCGTCTGAACAACCTTATGGTCAGTAAGATCTGGACACCAGACACGTTCTTCCGCAACGGCAAGCGCTCCATCTCCCACAACATGACCACGCCCAACAAGCTGTTCCGCATCATGCAGAACGGAACCATCCTTTACACCATGAGGTACAGCCTCTCTAGAGCCTCCTCCAACTCATTCCTTCATTTAGTCACCCATTCACTCGTGTGTTTAGACTTTGTCCTCACTCTTTCCTCCTCACTTTTCCCTCCTCACTCTTCCCTCCTCACTCTGTCTTCATCACTCTGTCCTCGTCACTCTGTCCTCCTCACTCTTCCTTCGTCACTCTGTCCTCCTCACTCTTCCTTAATCACTCTTCCCTCCTCACTCTTCCCTCCTCACTCTGTCCTCCTCACTCTTCCCTCATCACTCTGTACTCCTCAATCTTCCCTCGTCACTCCGTCCTCCTCACTCCTTCCTCCTCACTCTGTACTACTCACTCTTCCCTCATCACTCCGTCCTCCTCACTTTTCCCTCCTCACTCTGTGCTCGTCACTCTTCCCTCCTCACTCTTCCCTCATCACTCTGTACTCCTCAATCTTCCCTCGTCACTCTTCTCTTGTCACTCCGTCCTCCTTACTCCATCCTCCTCACTCTTCCCTCCTCACTCTGTACTCCTCACTCTTCCCTCATCACTCCGTCCTACTCACTTTTCCCTCCTCACTCTGTGCTCGTCACTCTTCCCTCCTCACTCTTCCCTCATCACTCTGTACTCCTCAATCTTCCCTCGTCACTCTTCTCTTGTCACTCCGTCCTCCTTACTCCATCCTCCTCACTCTTCCCTCCTCACTCTGTACTCCTCACTCTTCCCTCATCACTCCGTCCTACTCACTTTTCCCTCCTCACTCTGTGCTCATCACTCTTCCCTCCTCACTCTTCCCTCATCACTCTGTACTCCTCAATCTTCCCTCGTCACTCTTCTCTTGTCACTCCGTCCTTCTCACTCCGTCCTCCTCACTCTTCCCTCCTCACTCTTCCCTCCTCACTCTGTACTCCTCACTCTTCTCTTGTCACTCCGTCCTTCCTCACTCTTCCCTCCTCACTCTGTCCTCATCACTCTGTCCTCCTCACTCTTCCCTCATCACTCTGTACTCCTCAATCTTCCCTCCTCACTCTTCCATCCTCACTCTGTCCTCCACCTCACTTTGTCCCTGCTGGTATCGAGGGATGTATTGGGGCTGATATACAGCAGGAATACTTCCAAGACACAGAGAGTTTTGTTAGTGGTGGGGACCGGAATATTACAGCTATGTCTTCATACTGGAATGGTATTCTCCAAAAGTAGAACCTGCCATAAAAAACACAGCTCTAAAATATCTAAAACATAAAAGGCTTACGTTATTGTTGGATGCACTGTTTGTGTATGTGAGCTCATACCCATCCCAGTTCAGATCTTTAAGAGCTTATTATTGATTAGTTTAATGTGAGCTCTGATAATACACTGATTTATGATCAATATTCCTGTCCTTGATCAATAATGCATTATACGCCCTGACAGTCCTGAAAAACCCTGTTTTATTGAAGGAGAGGAGATTAAACTGCCTCATATTTGTGTGAGCTTTACAAAATAAAGTTACACATTAAAGTGTGAACCCAGAACCCACCAACCCACACATTGTGAAACAAGACCCCAGTCAGTTTTTTTCTGTGTGCTGCCTGAGTTAGAAACACAGGATAAAACAAGACGTTCTGATTCTGCTCTGCTTCTGAGGCCAAGTGCAGAGATTTTAGAATGGCCCTGCCCCCTCGTCTGAGTCTGTCCAATCACAACACTGGACTCGTATTTATGTGAGAAGGTTAAACTCAGCAAAACAGACACAATGAGCGTGGAGAAATAAGAGCACTAAGTAAAAACGGAGACGAAAGTGAACAGAGTGAAAACAGCTAAAAACCAGAGCTTCTGCTCCTCGCTCCTCACTGCTGTGCGCTCGGGGTCAGGGTGAACAGCGAGCGGCTCATTATCATTTAAAGGAACAGGTGCTGAAAGTGGGCTTTCTGAACAGGTCTGTTTACACAGGGGAGAACACTGCTGTGGGGCTCGTGGGGTTTGGACCAAAGCAGGTCACAGACGTTTCATTAAGAAACAGAACTGTGTTCCTCTGTGGAGAAGAGGGGGAACCCTGCTAAAGGCTGATAATCCGCAGGCTGAGGGTGTGTTATTTACTTTGTAAGTGACTTATTCTCCCCCTCCTCCACAGGGGAACACAGTGTGAATTCTAGTGTGACCACAGCCCCCAAAACCAAACTGGGTGGTCTTACTTCACCGTTTGTGGGTTGGTAGACTCCAGATTCCCAAATGTATGAACACAAGCACTGAAACTATGAGCTTTTCCTTATGTCACCTTTATTTCCCTCTGTTTACACGTGCAGACTGACCATCAATGCCGAGTGTCCGATGAGGCTCATCAACTTCCCAATGGATGGTCACTCCTGCCCCCTGAAGTTCGGGAGCTGTGAGTCCTCAACTATGGAATTTTAATTTATGTTAGAGTAGATATATCTGGTGAACAGAATAGATTCAAATCAGTTCCTCAGCTTAGTATTTACACCCAGTCCTGGACTGAATCTATTTAAACCTGTTAAAAAATGCCAACTACCAATTTTGAAATCCTAACAGTCCTAAGGCCAGAGGTAAAGCCACTCTACTGCAGCACTGTCGATTGATGATCAAAATGGCAACATTTGGTTAATTTACTCTAATTGAGTAAATTACTCAATTTAAAAAGGGGGATCGGAGGGTGTGTTCCAACTATAGGGGGATCACACTCCTCAGCCTCCCCGGTAAGGTCTATGCAGATTCCACCCCGGTCGTGGAACACAGGACCAGCTCTTTACTCTCGCTAGGATCCTGGAGGGTGTGTGGGAGTTTGCTCAACCGGTCTACATGTGTTTTGTGGATCTGGAGAAGGCATTCGACTGCGTCCCTCGGGGTATTCTGTGGGGGGTGCTCGGGGAGTATGGGGTACTGGGCTCTTTGCTACGAGCCATCCAGTCCCTGTATAAACAGAGCAGGAGTCTGGTTTGTATGGCTGGCAGTAAGTTGGACTCTGTCAAGGCTGCCCGTTGTCACTGGTTCTGTTCATAACTTTTACAGACAGAATTTCTCGGCGTAGCCAAGTGGCGGAGGGTGTCCGGTTTGGTGGTCTCAGGATTCCATGTCTGCTTTTTGCGGATGATGTGGTCTTGTTGGCTTCATAGAGCTGGAACCTTCAGCTCTTGCTGGACCAGTTTGCAGCCGAGTGTGAAGCGGTAGGAATGAGGATCAGCATCTCCAAGTCTGAGTCCATGGTACTCATTCGGAAAAGGGTGGAGTGCTCTCTCCAGGTTGGAAGTGAGATCCTGCCTCAAGTGGAGGAGTTTAAATACCTCGGGGTCTTGTTCATGAATGAGGGAAAGATGGAGCGGGAGACTGACAGGCAGATCGGTGCAGCGTCAGCAGTAATGCGGGCTCTGTACCGGTCTGTTGTGGAGCCGTTATGAGAGCTGAGCAGAAAAGAAAAGCTCTCGATTTACCGTTCAATTTATGTCCCAACCCTCACCTATGGTCACAAGCTTTGGGTAGTGACTGAAAGAACGAGATCACGGGTCCAAGCCGCTGAAATGAGTTTTCTCCGCAGGGTGTCTGGAGTCTCCCTTAGAGAAAGGGTTAGGAGCTCGGACATCCAGGAGAGACTCAATGTGGAGCCGCTGCTCCTCCACATCGAGAGGAGCCAGTTGAGGTGGTTTGGGCATCTGGTTCAGATGCCTCCTCGACGCCTTCCAGGTGAGGTGTTCCGGGAATGTCCAACGGGGAAGACCAAGAACACGCTGGAGAGACTACATGACTCGACTGGCCTGGGAATGCCTCGGTATACCCCCGGAGGAGCTGGAGGCGGTGGGAGAGGGAGGTCTGGGTTTCTTTGCTCCGACTGCTTCCCCTGTGACCCGGACCCGGATAGGCGGTGGATAATGGATTGATGGATACTCTAATTGACTTGAGTCAAGTTAGACACATTATAAAATGATCATTTCTAATAAATCTAAAAAACAAACACATTTAGATTGATATATTTTTCTGTGCACACGCCAAAGAGGAAGATTTCTGCTGAATTTTAAAGGTGCACTCGTTGTTTTATTCACTGGTTCTTCTTCAAGAAACATGATAAAAGTTGAAACATGGAACATGGAGTTTAAAAATGTGGTAGATAAATATAAAATTGAAGTATGGTTTTATTGCGTCCCAAACATGTCCTCTATGTCATTTCAACATAGCAGCTGTCCTTTACACTCTGTGCAAATGTAATGATGAATGACCAATAGAAACACTCCAAAATTACTCTGAATTAAATCTTCTTCCACTGAAAGTTAAGAAGGATTTCTCCTTCCTCTGTTAAGTTGTTATTTTGGAGATAAAGGGTTTTCTTTGGACAGAGACGATATGAAACATTCCTTTGTTTTGGTTTTGTTATTGTTTAATTTTAATGTGAGAATGATTGAGAAATCCCCAGACAACAACGTTTCAGTCAGTGTTATTGAGTGTGTATTTATTGTGGGCAGATGTTAATGGGGACTGAAATAAACTGCTGCGGTTATTTCTGATTCCACTTCTGACTGTGTGACTGGACTGGACTGCCATATATTGCCCCCGTGTCTGTAACGCCCCCTCCTCCTGTTTGCTGTAGATGCGTATCCCGTGAGCGAGATCGTGTACACGTGGAAGAAAGGGCCGCTGTTTTCTGTGGAAGTCCCTCAGGAGTCGTCCAGTCTGCTGCAGTATGACCTCGTCGGACAAACCGTCTCCAGTGAACACCTGAAGTCCAACACCGGTAAGTCATTCGAGGCCATTGAAGGAGCAGTCTGTGATTTGTAACTGACATGATGATGAGGGGTGTTCAGACACTGACCTGCGTCCTTCTCCTTCAGGGGAATACATTGTCATGACGGTTCACTTCCACCTGCAGAGGAAGATGGGATTTTTCCTGATCCAGACGTACATCCCCTGCATCATGACCGTGATCCTGGCTCAGGTTTCCTTCTGGATCAACAAAGAGTCTGTTCCTGCCAGGACTGTGTTCGGTAAGCCTGCGCTTTCCCTTTCCCAATGCTGTACTCTGAAAGACCTGGGGGGGAGGCGCAGTGGAACTGCAGGTGGTCTCCATGCCTTGACTGGGTCATCTCCTTTGGTCAGTGTCTGTGGGGAATGTGGGGTTTTAGGTGGTGTCAAGAATGATGTGTTAAGGTGGAACTGAGTAATATACAGTGTTTAATGCAGTGTTTTTAAGGTGATAATGAGTCAGATGAGGGTTATTTAAGGTGGCAAATTGGAACTAGAGGTCTGCATTTCCAAGAGGAAACGCGAGATGTTGCGCCGCTGAAACCCCCGTCCCTCAATCTGCGTCTTTCCCGCTTAAAGTGAGGCTGTCTATACGGTAAACACGTAGGTCCCTAGGGGATGCTGTGGTGAAGGAGTTGACTGCTAAGCTGTTGGTAGTGGGATGTTAAGAGAGCACTCTCCCACAGCAGTTTACATTGGACTCTATGGAGCTCCGTAGGCTGTGAATGAAAAATGATACATTTTGAATTTCACCTTTAAAAACAATTCCACTTTAAGAACCCCAGAATGGTATTGAGATGTCCACGTTTAAAAATGACCACTGTAAATAAAGGTAAAAATGTTGAAAACAGCCAGTATGTTTTGAACAAGGTATTTTAAAAAATAAATCCACCTTAAGAAACCCTGGATAATCAAGACGTTCAGCTTAAAAATGACCTTAAAAGTCTTAGAGACTGCCTATGTATTTCTGTGTCCTTCACACCTCTCCCCCTCCATCTCTCCCTCTGCCCCCTTCCCCTCCCCCTCACCACTCTCTCTCTCTCACACACACACACTCAAAGAACACAACTGACAGACTCACGATTCAATGAACTTTGACCAGGGGGGGACCCTCCAAAAAATCCAAAAAAGCTCGAAAACTTTTCCAGGTCCAAAAATGAATTAAACATACTGTAGCGACAATGAAAGTCTGGCGCTCGAGATGGTGTAAAATTTTTGCACTTTGAGCGAGAATTGATGGTGTAATTCTGAGTTAAAAACAGGCAACATTTTGAAAATCTGCGTGCCGACCCGCTCTTAAAAAACATTGAGCTCTATCGGAGCTGAAACCCTCACAAGTGCCAAACAAAAATTCATAACTCAAAAACAATATTCTCAAACGGTCTGAAAGGGGAAATTTCTCTACCACTTGACATTTAAATGAAGTCTGTAGGTGAAAGTATAAGGAAGTTATCATTGATAAAAAATCATTTCAATGCATTCCTATGGGAGCGTACCCACCCTCCGAACAAATGCTTATAGCTTGGAAAGATTTTCCCAAATCACTTAACTGTATATACCGTTGCGGCAAGGAGACTCTGGGGTATAAAAAAATCTGCAAATTGAGTGTAAATTAAGCATGATATGAAGAGTTAAATAGAGGAGAAAAATTTAGAAACTGCACTCTGAGCCGCTCTAAAAATACATTGAACTCTATGGGAGCTGAAACCCTCCCTAGTGCCGAACAAAAATTCATAACTCACAAACCGTATTTTCAATAATGTTCAAATTTACAGGTGCTAAAAAGGACAAGTTTCCCTACCATGTAAAATTTAAATGAAGTTTCTAGGTGAAACTATAAGGAAGTTATGGTGAATTGTTCAGCTGAAAAGTGAAAAAACGGTTTTCGGGCAGAGAAGCTAGAGTGCAGTGACATCACCCACTCTAACTGCCACCCATTGAAATGAATGGAGATATTTTGAAGGAGGGATAGAAAGGGAAGGATGAGAGCAAGAAGTCCAAAAACGGATGTGACGGGTCCCGGTGTGCCCAGGTCCGACCGTCTGAAATCTCGTGTCCGTAGCTTGAAAATTGACTGAGATAGAGCACTTTGAAAATTAATTCCATAGAAATGACTGGGGAAAATGGAGTGAAAAACGAGTGTAGCGGGCAAACGAGTGCAGGTATCGGAAAGCTGTATACAAGCCCACATCATTGCTATAAGATGCACGATTTCCAGGTGGAACGGAGTCAATAGCTCGAAAACTGCGGGACGAGTTAAGTGAACAAGGAAACGCGGAATAATAAGAATACTGAAAAAAATAGAAGAACAATATATTGCGCCGCCGCTTAAAGCAGCAGGCACAACATAATTAGAAGCCAATGGTATCATTGTTGTGATAAACTGCAGGACATTGTTTCCTGAGGGTAACCCAAATTTTTTTGTCATTGATAAAGGGTGTCATGCCCATATACAGAGTTGTGGGTGTGGCCAGATGCCCACATAAGTAGGTGTGGGTGTGGCCAGATGACCACATAATGCGTTATAGATGTGGCGGGATTCCCACATTAGAAGGTGTGGGTGTGGGCAGATGACCACTTAAGGAGTGGTGGGTGTGGCTTCCTTTCTCTGCGACAGCAATGAATGCTGTTTTTGAAAGTCATTTCTATCATGTTCTGAGGGAAACAATACTCTAATAAAGAGTCCTGTGAATGAGTTGTTTGTTAAGGAGGGCATAAAAGCCCCAACACTGGTGTGTGGAACAGTGGAACTGTGTTCTCTGGAGTGATGGGGTTCCTCTGGTGTGTGGAACAGTGGAACTGTGTTCTCTGGAGTGATGGGGTTCCTCTGGTGTGTGGAACAGTGGAACTGTGTTCTCTGGAGTGATGGGGTTCCTCTGGTGTGTGGAACAGTGGAACTGTGTTCTCTGGAGTGATGGGGTTCCTCTGGTGTGTGGAACAGTGGAACTGTGTTCTCTGGAGTGATGGGGTTCCTCTGGTGTGTGGAACAGTGGAACTGTGTTCTCTGGAGTGATGGAGTTCCTCTGTTGTGTGGAACAGTGGAACTGTGGGATGTGTCTGGGCTCTTCCTGATGAGAAGACCCAGCAGAACATCAGGAATGTGAGTGTATTCACAGTTATAGTTGGTTCTAGAATGTTCCTGGCGTGTTTCCCTGTACGTTTATATCCGTGGACACAGTAAGCATCATTAGCTTAATGCACAGTGGTTGGCAGAAGTTAGTGTGGGACCTGAATCACTTCCTGTGGCTCACTAATGGATCCTGAGGTAGATGGATTACAGGCTCGTTGTTTCTGCACCATTTCCTCTTAAACAGCAGGAAAGGTGGGCAGCCTGTAGTGGTCACTGTGATACATCACGTGTTTTACTGAGTGTAGGGAGAGTAGCAGAACTAGATCGTGGTCCAGTGAGGGTGTTTGTTGTCAACCTCAAACCTCATTTTCAGTGAAAGCCGAACGTGCGACAAGTAACTGATCTGTGAGAAGTGGGGCGGAGCCGTGTTCATTCCAACAAAAAACAAAAACAACGAATTCGCGATGAGTAAACAGCGCCTAACTTTACCGCTGCTGTTGTTGTGGTTTTTGAAAAGCCAGCGATTCCTGTTAGAGACAGGGCTTTGCAACGTCACCGGGTCCATTTCACGGGTGTCCGTTTCATCTTAAACAACTGTATGTATAAAAGAACACCACGGCAGCACATTTCGACAAGGTATCCCTCGTCAGAACTCCTGACCCATGCTGAGGGGAGGGATATAAATGCATCGCTAGCTCTGATTGGTTGTGTGGCAGACCTGACGTCACCTAAGCGCCATTTCCGCCCATTAGTCACCACACAGAGACAGAGCGGAGGGACAGGAGTGGACAGTGGCTTTAAGAGGATTTCACTTAAAGGGGAACATTTATTTATTTATTCATTTATTTATTTATTTATTTATTCATATGCTTTTTTGTAGTACGTCCTCTGAGTCTTCACTAAGGGCTTAAATCTCTCGGAGCAACATTTGCTCGGAAGAACTCGTTTTCTCTTTCTTTGCCAGCTCCATTTTTTTTCTTTTCTCATAAATGCGTTGCTTTGCCCAAAGCACTGCTTTTTAGCCTTTCATCTCTCTCTCCCTCTCTCTCTCTCTCTCTCTCTCTCTCTCTTTCTCTAACCTCCTTTAAGCTGCTCCCATTGTGAACACAGTGTGTCTAACCTCTAGAACATTATGACCTGAAATGGGATGCTCTGGAGCAGCTGCACATGTCCTGTGTGAGCGAGAGGCGTAGTCTCCCATCGTTGAGGAACGGTTCTGTGGAGTGAAGTAGCTCTGTTCTCTACCTCTTCCTTCAAAGGAATGCATGAATTGTGAGAACGTTGGAGTGAATTATGTGAATTATGTTCACACTGTGTTCACAATGTGTCGTGGTCCAGCTCCTCGTGGAGGACGGTCTAACACTCTGTTCACGCCCCATCCAGCTCCACAGCGCCATCACGGTTTATTTCAGGCTCGGAGCTCTTTCTGGAACTTCTTTAGCTCGACTCGCCCACGTACGTCATCACGGTTCACTTGGAAGAACCCACTGTGGTCTCAGCTGCTGGTGGAGGTCTGGAGGAGTGCTGTCTCCACCCTCAACATCCACAGCTGATGTGCTGTTGGAACAGTGGAACTGTGTTCTGTGGAGCGATGGAGTTCCAGGGTCTGAGGGCTCTGTACCTGACATCTTTGTCAGTGTCTAATGGTGATATTTAATAATATAAATATAACATCAATATTATTATGTCCTCTATCACACGTGTCTTCTTAAAGAACTGTATTCTGTCGTTCTTTTCCTCCTCCATCTACCAATGAATCATATCCAACTCTCAGTTCTCCACTGACAGCTTTGTGGTGGTCTTTTGTTTCACTCTGAAAACAAAGGAAATAAAGCATTGTCTTGTGTTGCTTGTTAGAGAGAGAGAGAGAGAGAGAGAGAGAGAGGACCAGAACCAAAAAAGGAAGATAAATACGCAGTATTCAGCTTTCTTAAAAAGTCATAAAACTCAAGCTTTATGTAAGAAACATTTAGTTAAATTAATACACACACACACATCAAAAGTTTGGATCTCCTCATCAGTGATTGGTGGAGTAGAGCTAGTCACTGTATAGAACTGTGTACCAGCCCCTACCTCTGCACAACCCCATTTACAGTCTCAGACACATTCAGAAGGGAGCGGTTCTACAGATTAACTCTCGATGAGGCCACAGCTGTTCACTGAAAACCGTTCCAGGTGACGACCTCATGAAGCCGACTGAGAGAACGGAGAGAGTGTGTGAAGCTGTCATCAAAGCAACAGGGGGCTACTGTGAAGAGTCTAAAGTATAAAACATATTCTGGTTTCTTTAACACTTCTCTGTTTACTACATAATTCCATATCGGTTCCTTCATAGTTTTAGTGACTTCTACATTCATTTACATTATTCAGAGTAACAGACACCCTTCAGACCCACTGTGTTTCTCCAGCTCAGTCTCTGATGCTCTGTGCTCTCCTTCACCCTCTTTGTGTGAGATGGAGAGCTGGATGGAGAGATGAATGGATGGATGTTGGCCTTTATCCTAGAGTTATTCTCTGTGTTACTCTCAGAGCAAATGACCAGTAACTAATGCTCCAATGAGCCCTGCTCTACCCAGCAGCACCTTCTCTTCTCTTATCCTTCTGCTTTACTTCTCTTCTCTTTTCTCTACCGTTCTCTTCTCTGCTCTTCACTTCTCTTTTCTCTACTCTTATCTACTCGTTTTTATTTTCTCAGTTTTTTTCCTCTTCTTTTTTATTGTTTTCTCTCTTCATTTTCCCTATTCTTTCTGATCAGAGTGCTATCAGTTCTCAGTAGGCTCCACAGGGAGAGCTCAGAAAGAACTCAGCAGGAACTCAAAAAGAGCCCAGAGAGAGCTCAGGTAGAACCAAGGGAGCTCAGAGAAAGCTCAGAAACAACTCAAAGAGAACTCTGGGACAGCGCAGGGAGCTCAGAAAGAACTACTCTGAGAACTCAGCAAGAGCTCAGGGAGAAGCTCAATGTAAAGTCAGAGGAACTGTGTTGTGTTGTGTTGTTATTGAGGTGTATGTTAAGGGCGTGTTGTTAAGGACATTTTGCTAATAATTAGTTGTTAAGGACTTGTGTGGTGGGTTCGATTCCCGCTCCGGGTGACTGTCTGTGAGGAGTTGGTGTGTTCTCCCCGTGTCCGCGTGGGTTTCCTCCGGGTGCTCCGGTTTCCTCCCACAGTCCAAAAACACACGTTGCAGGTGGATTGGTGACTCGAAAGTGTCCGTAGGTGTGAGTGTGTGAGTGAATGTGTGTGTGTCTGTGTTGCCCTGTGAAGGACTGGCGTCCCCTCCAGGGTGTATTCCCGCCTTGCGCCCGATGATTCCAGGTAGGCTCTGGACCCCCCGCGACCCTAAATTGGATAAGCGGTTACAGATAATGGATGGATGGACTTGTGTGCAGTGTTAAATTAACTCTAGGTAAGATTTAGTATTTTTGCTCCTGGGCTTCCCCTACAGCTGCAGAGTGTAATACACTTTTACAGCACTGTCCTGAAAACAAGGGGGAGCTGGGAGGGAGAGGGAGGTTTTCTACTCTAAATCACAAGTTACATAGTGCAGTTTCCACAGTGCTGAGCCTGGAGTCGCAATGACAGAGGTTCTATTCTCCCTGTTATAGCTCAGTGGAGCATCACAATGATTTTGAAGTTGAAATTTTAAGGTAAAAATATTACGTAGTGTTATTTTAAAACACCTGGTATAAATGTATAGCTAAGACGTGTTGTTAAGGATCTGCTCTGAAGGTTGTGTTATTGAAGTTATTGGGGTGTATTGAACTGGTGTGGGTGTGTATGGGTGTGTGTCCTGTATTAGGAATCACCACTGTCCTGACGATGACCACTCTGAGTATCAGCGCCCGTCACTCTCTCCCCAAAGTCTCCTACGCGACGGCCATGGACTGGTTCATCGCCGTCTGCTTCGCTTTCGTCTTCTCTGCCCTCATCGAGTTTGCCGCTGTCAACTACTTCTCCACCCTGCAGGCCAATCGGGAGCTCCGCAAGGCCACTGCCCACGTCGCTATGGCAACGGTGCCCGGAGGCGATGGTGAGGTCGTTTCGGTAATGCATCTCTTATTCTTCTATGTCTTGTACTACCTCATTACTTTCTACATCATCCTTTATTACCCCAGCACATCCTACCTCATCCTCTACCCCCCATCTACTACCTCATCATCCTCTACATCATTCTGTATTACCCCATCATCTTCTACCTCATCCTCTACTAACTCATCATCTTCTACATCATTCTGTATTACCCCATCACCTTCTACCTCATCACTTTCTACATAGTCCTCTATTACCCCATCACCTTCTACCTCATCACTTTCTACATCATCCTCTATTAGCCCAGCACCTTCTACCTCATCATCTACTATCTCATTATCTTCTACCTTATCCTCTACTACCCCATCATCCTCTACATCATCCTATATTACCCCATCATCTTCTACCTTGTCCTCTACTCCCCATCACCTTCTACCTCATCACTTTCTACATCATCCTCTATTACGCCAGCACCTTCTAACTCATCCTCCACTACCTCGTCATCCTCTACATCATTCTATATTACCCCATCATCTTCTACCTCATCCTCTGCTACCACATCATCTTCTACCTCATCCTCTGCCCCATCCTCTACTACCTTATCACTTTTTACATCATCCTCTATTACCCCAGCACCTTCTACCTCATCATCCTCTACATCATCCAATATTACCCCATCTTCTTCTACCTCGTCCTCTACTCCCCATCACCTTCTACCTCATCACTTTCTACATCGTCCTCTATTACCCCTGCACCTTCTAACTCATCCTCCACTACCTCGTCATACTCTACATCATTCTATATTACCCCTTCATCTTCTACTTGTCCTCTGCTGTCCCATCCTCTACTACCTCATCATCCTCTACATCATCCTATATTACCCCATCATCTTCTACCACATCCTCTTCTACCACATCCTCTTCTACCTCATCATCCTATATTAACCCATCATCTTCTACATTGTCCTCTGCTGCCCCATCCTCTACTACCTCATCACTTTCTACATCATCCTCTATTACCACAACACATTCTACATCATCCTCTATTACCACAACACATTCTACATCATCCTCTACCCTCATACTCTACTACCTCATCAACTTCTACCTCATCATCCTTTACATCATCCTATTTTACCCCATAATCTTCTACCTCATCCTCTACTCCCCCATCACCTTCTACCTCATCACTTTCTACATCTTCCTCTATTACGCAAGCACCTTCTAACTCATCCTCCACTACCTCATCTACCTCATCCTCTGCCCCATCCTCTACTAACTTATCACTTTCTACATCATCCTCTATTACCCCAGCACCTGCTACCCCATCCTCTACTACCTCATCATCCTATATTAACCCATCATCTTCTACATTGTCCTCTGCTGCCCCATCCTCTACTAACTCATCACTTTCTACATCATCCTCTATTACCACAGCACATTCTACGCCATCTCTACCCCATCCTCTACTACCTCATCATCTTCTAATTCATCCTCCACTACCTCATCATCCTCTACATCATTCATCATTCTATATTACTCCATCCTCTACTACTTCATCATCCTCTACATCATCCTATATTACCTCATCCTCTGCTGCCCCGTCCTCTACTACTCCATCATCCTCTACATCATCCTATATTACCCCATCATCTTCTACCTTGTCCTCTACTCCCCCATCACCTTCTACCTCATCACTTTCTACATCGTCCTCTATTACCCCAGCACCGTCTAACTCATCCTCCACTACCTCGTCATACTCTACATCATTCTATATTACCCCTCCATCTTCTACTTGTCCTCTGCTGTCCCATCCTCTACTACCTCATCATCCTCTACATCTTCCTATATTACCCCATCATCTCCTACCTCATCCTCTGCCCCCATCCTCTACTACCTTATCACTTTCTACATGATCCTCTATTACCCCAGCACCTTCTACCTCATCCTCTACCAACTCATCATCCTCTACATCATCCTATATTACCCCATCATCTTCTACCTCATCCTCTGCCCCATCCTCTACTACCTTATCACTTTCTACATCATCTATTACCCCAGCACATTCTACCCCTATCCTCTACTCCCCCATCACCTTCAACCTTATTATCTACTACCTTATCAGCTTCTACATAATCCATTACCCCATCACATCATCCTCTACCCCCTCATCACTTTCTACATCATCACATTCCATCTTATTCTCTACTCCCTCATTATCTTCTGCATCTTATTCTATTTCCTTTCCTTCCTCTTCATTTCCTCCTCATGCTCTTCTTTATCCTCTTCCACATCTTTCTCCATTTTATGCTTGTCCTCATCTATTCTTCCTCATTCTCTACTACACCATCACCTTCCATTTCCTTCTCCATCTCATTCTCCACTTCCTCACTTTTTATTACCTCAACATCTTCTGTATCATCCTCTAATACATAATCATTTTCATTACCTTCCTCTTCCTTGTCCTCTGCTTACTTAATTCTTCCTTTCATTTCTTCCTCATCCTCTTTCACGTCTATCTCCTCCCCTCATACCTCTTCTACCTCATCCTGTTTGTATAGTGTCTACTGGCCTGTTCTGTAGTTTCAGTGCAGGTGGGAGGGTTAATTAGGTGAGGTAGGTTGCAGAGCGTTATCGGATCCAACATCGTTTCTTTAGCATCAAAGTTAGGACTCGCCCAGATCTGTTTCAGTTCGGCTGAGTGTGGAAGTGTCTGAATGGGCAGAAACACTGTTTCGAAAGGTTTTCAGAGTTTCCGTGATAGACACCACTGTTCTGAGAGGGAACAGTTTTCCAACTGCTGCTACAGGTCAATATTACAACAAGGTGTTTTCCACCTGAGGCTGACTGAGGGACTGTATTCCAATATTCCACCTGAGGAAAAGGGAACAGTGATAAGGCTGAGAAGCCTGGGACAGTATTCCGGCTGAAGAAAAAGGTTATTCCAGTTCAGGAGGCACATCAGTTGAATGCTGGAGGTAGTAGTAGTCCAAATAAGGGAGTACAGTTTTCCAAGTGAGAGGGAACAGCATTCCATGTTGGGGGAGCTGTATTCTGAGGTTAAAGAGTGTTCCAGTGAAGGGAAAGGCAATTCTAAGTGAAAAGGGCAGACTCATCAGAGAGAGATGGATAATATTTTTTACAGTCCTTTATATCAGACACACACTTCATATCAAAATATCCTGATTAAAGTGGGGTTTTTTGGGACATCTGTCATTTCTGTCGTCTACAATTTGATTGTTTGTTTAAAAAAAAAAAAAAAAAAAAAAAAAAAAAAAAAAAAAAAAAACTTTTCTGTTGCTCTTTTGGAACATTT
The DNA here is from genome assembly GCF_029633855.1 of Hoplias malabaricus. Classification (NCBI taxonomy): domain Eukaryota; kingdom Metazoa; phylum Chordata; class Actinopteri; order Characiformes; family Erythrinidae; genus Hoplias; species Hoplias malabaricus. The sequence goes on from NC_089814.1 coordinate 2,805,415, forward strand.
GTGTTTTAGTGATAGACTACCCCCCCACAACGCCCCCTCCCCCACCTCGTCTGGGCAGAAATCAGTTTTTGGGACAATTGGGTGTTTTTGTGAATTTTGTGGACTTTTTCCGTTCAGGTTTCTTTATGAACATTTTCATAATTCACAAAAAACTTGTTGGATGTAAAAACCTGCTTCTCTCTCTTTCTCTGATTGGTGCTTCAGTAGATGGAGGAAACAGAGGAGTGTTGTTACATAAGATTCTTGATTACAGTGAAATGTTCAGATTGCTCCGGGGTGGAAAGGAAAAACCCTGAGAGAGAGAGAGAGCGAGAGAGAGAGAGGGAGCGAGAGAGGAAGTTAAGGATGTAATAAATGGAGAGAAAGGACTGGGCAGATTTGACGTCAGTGATTGTGTGGAGTCTGTGGCTTTGACGCTGCTGGCTTTATTTTATTTTTTACTCGGAGCTGGTGATAGAGCTGGTGGGTGGAAGGCCTTGCAGCTCCTTGAAGGAAAGAAAGAGAAGAGGAGAGAGAGAGAGAGGATTACTCACAGAAGCTGTTGCTACCCCTCACCATTTTTGTCTCTGCTCTCTTTCTTGAAGCATGTGTCACTCCATCAGCCACAGAAATTTACTACATCCTTTAAAAGAGAACTACATCAGGTTTATTCTCAAGTTCATTTAAAGAGATGCCCCCCCCCCCCCCACTCCACAGTGGAACACAGTTCTGTTTCTTAATGAAACGTCTGTGACCTGCTTTGGTCCAAACCCCACGAGCCCCACAGCAGTGTTCTCCCCCTGTGTAAACAGCCCCTGTTCAGAACGCCCGCTTTCAGCACCTGTTCCTTTAAATGATAATGAGCCGCTCGCTGTTCACCCCGACCCCGAGCGCACAGCAGTGAGGAGCGAGGAGCAGAAGCTCTGGTTTTTAGCCGTTTTCACTCTGTTCTCTTTCTTCTCCGTTTTTACTCAGTGCTCTTATTTCTCCGCGCTCGTTGTGTCTGTTTTGCTGAGTTTAACCTCATCTTTGAGCTCTCACATAAACACGGGTCCAGCGCTGTGATTGGACAGACTCATAGGAGGGGGAGGAGCCATTCTAAAGTCTCTGCACTTAACGTCGGAAGCGGAGCAGAATCAGAACGACTCGTTTTATCCCGTGTTTTACAGAAGGATGTTTTTAACCCAACCCCTTTAAGTGATGATTATCTCTGGTTCGAGAGAGAGAGAGAGAGAGAGAGAGAAAGAGAAAGAAAGAAAGTGCCGGTTGTTCCGGGCGTTTATCCCAGGTGGAGCTGTGCCTGGTGCGCTGGTGAAAATAGCAGCGTTGTCACTGCCAGGAGTCACACAGAGATACAGCTGACACCCAGCTCTGTAAACCCACTCAGCCATAAAGACCCAGCCGGAGCCGGAGCACTCGGCCAAAACACACCACAGACCTCCGCACACAGAGAGATCAGCTCCGGAGGAACAGGCCAACGCAGACAGACCCAGGGTCCGGACAAACCTGGACCCTACTGTATCCTGATTACATCATTAAAGTCACGGTCCACTGGTTTTATAAATATCCTCACTGTCCAAAGAAAAACATATGTCTCCAAAATAGTGACTCTACAGGAGAAGGGGAAAAAACATAACTTTCAGTGGAAATCAATGTAAATAGACTTTATTTATAAAGTAATTTCGGAGCGTTTCTATTGGTCATTCGTCATGAGATTTACACACAGTGTGAAGAACAGCTGCTGTGTTCAAATGATGCAGTAACTAAACACACACACACACACACACACACACAGATACATGTTTTCACTGCACAGCAAAGATATATAAGATTTATCTTAGTGTTAGATGACGGAAGCCCTGAAAGGCCATGTGTTTGCTTATAATTCACTGCAGATTATAATGACAATGGGTTATTTATTTCCTTATTGTGACAGCAGTAGAAATCTTTATAAAATGTTTGATAAATATTATAAATATTATATATATATATATATATATATATATATATATATATATATATATATATATATATATAATGTTTGGAAATCTTTATAAAATGTTTCTCTAAAGCTCCCCCTTGTGGAGAGTCCTCAGACTGCTCAATGTGTTGAGTGTGTTCTGAGGCGATGTCTGTGTAATTTACCTTTTACAAACAAGGAGTTTCAGCTATGGAACAATTATTATTGTAAAAATAGAAGTAATAATAATAGTAAAATACGTTTTAGTACATTTCAATCATATTTATCTCTTCTCCATTTTGTTTTGTGTGTTTTAGCCGCCGTTGGACCCGGGGGGTGTGCTGAAGAAGAGGTTAAACTCTCAGTCTCAGAGGGACACACCCCCTCGCTTCTCTGCTCCGCCCCCTACGGATTTCCGCCAGCAAGGGTCAGCAGTGCCCACTAATGCTATGCTGGCGGGAACTAGCATCATCGATAAGTACTCTCGGATCCTCTTCCCGCTGAGCTTCGGCGCCTTTAACCTGGTCTACTGGATTGTCTACCTGACCAAAGACACTATGGAGTCCAGGTGAGGGACCACACACTGCCACCTAGAGGTGGGGGGTGGTATTAAAGGTGCAGTCTGTCATTTCTACCACTGTCTTAGGAAAGTAAATACTGATCCCTAAGAAAAACACGTGGCTTTGTGGACCATCAGTGAACCTGTTTCCACTCCATAGAGAGGGTTCCACACATGGGGGTGGGAATATTTAAAATACCTGTAGTACAGATTCTGACACATCCGAGCCACTAGGTATCAGTGTCACATGAAGAAGAATTAGTGGAGAAAATGACTGATTGCTCCTTTAAATGTTAAGCTAATTATGTCTGCATCACAAACACCACTCCAGCTCATCTGAGAGAACACAGTTCCACTGTTCCACACACCAGAGGAACCCCCGTCACTCCAGAGAACACAGTTCCACTGTTCCACACACCAGAGGAACCCCATCACTCCAGAGAACACAGTTCCACTGCATTGGGATATTGGGCTTATGTGCAGCTGCTCTGGGGTCTGTTCACACTGTGCCTGTTAAAGAGGCTGAGCGAGTGAGAGAGATTGTGACTTTGGGGGGATCTGATTTCTACTCGGAGTGAGATACAACTCTTTAATGAAAGAGAAAAGAGAGAGAGAGTGAGAGAAGGGACCGTGAAAGAATCAGAGAGAAAATGAGAAAAGTGGAGGCAATGACAGGAGAGATGGCGAGAAGGGAGGAGAGATGGAGAGAGGGAGGAGAGGAGGGAGAGAGGGAGAGAAGAGAGATAAATAGAGGAGGATAAATAGAAGGAGGAGAGGGAGATGGAGAGAGGGAGTTGTCTTTATATCTACTTTGATTGTAAAATAAACTTTTCAGTAAATGATCTCATCAGAAACATGGGTCCTGTTTTTCTGCTGGTGGCTGAAGGAAAGGCTTGGATTTTAGGGCTGTTCTCTTTCCTGTTGTTTTTTTATCTGGATTTTGGCTCTGGTTCTGACCCAGTAAACCACATCCAGCAAAGTTCCGGGTCTAATCCGGTCTCTGAGCCAGTAATCTGATCCGAGAAGTTTGGCAGAGACGGTGGAGACAGATGCCAGTGCTTTTGCTTATTGCAGCAGTGTTGATGAACTCCGTATCCAGAGTAAACTTCCTAACCAGGGAAGGTGCTGAAGCTTGGGAATAATAGCAGTGTCCAGGGAAGACCTGGTGTTTTCCGAGCGAAGCATGTTGGGGTCGAGGGTCAGCAGCACCTTAAGAGTGTGGTGTGTTCTCCCTGTGTATGCGTGGGTTTCCTCCGGGTGACTGTCTGTGAGGAGTGTGGTGTGTTCTCTCTGTGTCTGCATGGGTTTCCTCCGGGTGACTTGTCTGTGAGGAGTGTGGTGTGTTCTCTCTGTGTCTGCGTGGGTTTCCTCCGTGTGACTGTCTGTGAGGAGTGTGGTGTGTTCTCCCTGTGTCTGCGTGGGTTTCCTCCGTGTGACTGTCTGTGAGGAGTGTGGTGTGTTCTCCCTGTGTCTGCGTGGGTTTCCTCCGGGTGCTCCGGTTTCCTCCTGTGCTCCAAAAACACACGTTGGTAGGTGGATTGGAGACTCAAAAGTGTCCATAGGTGTGAATGTGTGAGTGAATGTGTCACCCTGTGAAGGACTGGTGCCCCCTACAGGGTGTGTTCCTGCCTTGTGCCCTGTGATTCCGGGTAGGCTCCGGACCCACCGCCACCTTGAACTGGATAAGGGCTACAGACAATGAATGAATGAATAATTAAAAGTTCAGTATAAAGGGAATGGTTTAGAATGAATGATAGAAGGAATGGATGAAACTGAATAGGGACATCATGGAACTGAATTAATGAATATCATTGTCTTGTATTTGCAGTGAATGTATGGAAATGGTGTGAATCAATGAATTGATGGGAAGTTGGGAATAGCTGGGCTGTGACACGGAAGGATGGGAATGAATAGGAATGGCTGGAATTTTGATGTGAATTTAATGTGAACTGATGGGAGTGGTTGGGGAAAGTATGAGGATGGATGGAAAAGGATATCTTTAGGTCATGTTTCGAGACGCTATGTGAGCCACGTGAGCCTCCAGCGAGCTGTTCCTCTAACTGCGTAACTCAATGCTCTTACATAAGAGCGGAAATCTTCCGGCCATTCCCTCACAACTAACAGCGCTCCATTGATCCTCGGAGAGAGGAACAGGGCATCAGACGCCCCTCCGCAGCTCGGTCTGACAGGATCGGATTCGAGAGAGAGAGAGAGAGAGAGAGAGAGAGAGAGAGAGAGAGAGAGAGAGAGAGAGAGAGAGAGGAAAGGACGACTGGAAAGGAAGATAATGGAGGGGTTACATTTTCATGTTTTTATCTTGTGAGAGCAGAAATGAAAAGGAACATTTTTGAGAATCGAAACGGACACAACATTATCATGGATTTGAAGCTGGACCAAGCTTTTCTGAGTCCCGAGTTAGACGTTAGAATTGAACAGAACCAGCAGATTTGCATTTTAAAAAACATTTTAGAAACGTCTGTGACCTGCTTTCGTCCAAACCCCCCGAGCCCCACAGCAGTGTTCTCCCCCTGTGTAAACAGCCCTGTTCAGAACGCCCGCTTTCAGCACCTGTTCCTTTAAATGATAATGAGCCGCTCGCTGTTCACCCCGACCCCGAGCGCACAGCAGTGAGGAGCGAGGAGCAGAAGCTCCGTTTTTAGCCGTTTTCACTCTGTTCTCTTTCTTCAACGTTTTTACTCAGTGCTCTTATTTCTCCGCGCTCGTTGTGTCCGTTTTGCTGAGTTTAACCTCGTCTTTGCGCTCTCACATAAACACGGGTCCAGCGCTGTGATTGGACAGACTCAGACGAGGGGGCGGCGCCGTTCTAAAGTCTCTGAACTTGACGTCAGAAGCGGAGCAGAATCAGAACAACTCGTTTTATCCCGGCAGCACACTGAAACAAGAACCCAGACAGTTTACTCAGTGCATGAGTTGATGGCCTTATTCACACATTAATGTGAATAACGGGTTCCTTCATTACATTCACTCATTCATTCATTCATTCCTTCTCTGTAATCCTTATCCAGTTCAGGGTCACGGTGGGTCCTACCTAGAATCATTGGGCGCAAGACTCCTTCATGACATGACTACTTTACTTTAAACCCTGTTGTTATCTGCACTGCTCTCAGAACAGCTTTTAACTACAACCCGTAAACAGCGATGTGGCCTGTGTTCCCAAACTTTTGACGGGCAGCGTGGGAGCCTGGAGCTCACAGCAGCAGGTTCCGGTCCTGGACGCCGGGCTCCTGATGGACAGGAGGAGACGGAGTTAAAGAGAAGCTGCAGCAGAGTGTGGACGGCGGCAGGTGCCTCGGCGCTGACAGAAAAATTCCTCCGGAGCCGTGACTCACTCTCGGAGCTTTTACAGCCCGCGGCCATCCCACTTTATTTATATCATGTGACGGCAGTGAGAGGCTGTCAGACCCCTACAGACCCCTACAGCTCTCTGACAGCACTCTGTAGCAAACCATAACCCTTTACAGTCCTCCAACAACCTCAATAACCCATTACTGCCTCCTACAGCCCCCTGTAACCCTCAATAACCCATTACTGCCTCCTACAGCCCCCTGTAACCCTCAATAACCCATCACTGCCCCCTACAGCCCACTGTAACCCCTCAATAACCCATTACTGCCCCATGTAACCCTCAATAACCCATTACTGCCTCTACAGCATCCTTTAACCCTCAGTAAATCATTACTGCCTCCTACAGCCCCCTGTAACCCTCAATAACCCATTATTGCCCCCTGTAACCCTCAATAACCAATTACTGCCCCCTTTAACCCCTCAATAACCCATTTATGTCCCCCCTACATATACCTACAACCCTCAATAACCAATTACTATCCCCTATATATTAACCAAAATCCAGCCACATCTACCCCTCTTTTGCCCTCAGTAACCCATTACTGCCCCCCTACAGCCCCCTGTAACCCTCGAAAACCCATTACTGCCCCCTACAACCAACTGTAACCCCTCAATAACCCATTACTGTCCCCCTACAGCCCCCTCTAACCCTCAATAACTCATTACTGCCTCCTACAGCTCCCTGTAACCCCTCAGTAACCCATTACTGCCCCCCTGCAGCCCCCTCTAACACTCAATAACCCATTACTGCCTGCTACAGCTCCCTGTAACCCTCAGTAACTCATTACTGCCTCCTACAACCCCCTGTAACCCCTCAATAACCCATTACTGCCTCCCTACAGCCCCCTGTAACCCCTCAGTAACCCATTACTGCCCCCTACAGCCCCCTCTAACCCTCAATAACTCATTACTGCCTCCTACAGCTCCCTGTAACCCCTCAGTAACCCATTACTGCCCCCCTGCAGCCCCCTCTAACACTCAATAACCCATTACTGCCTGCTACAGCTCCCTGTAACCCCTCAATAACCCATTACTGTCCCCTGTAACCCTCAATAACCCATTACTTTCCCCCTACAGCCCCCTGTAACCCCTCAGTAACCCGTTACTGCCCCCCTACAGCCCCCTCTAACCCTCAATAACTCATTACTGCCTCCTACATCTCCCTGTAACCCCTCAATAACCCATTACTGCCCCCTACAGCACCCTCTAACCCTCAATAACTCATTACTGCCTCCTACAGCTCCCTGTAACCCCTCAGTAACCCATTACTGCCCCCCTACAGCCCCCTCTAACCCTCAATAACCCATTACTGCCCCCCCTACAGCCCACTGTAACCCTCAATAACCTATCACTGCCCCCCTACAGCCCCCTGTAACCCCTCAGTAACCCATTACTGCCCCCTACAGCCCCCTCTAACCCTCAATAACCCATTACTGCCCCCCTACAGCCCACTGTAACCCTCAATAACCTATCACTGCCCCCTACAGCCCCCTCTAACCCTCAATAACCCATTACTGCCCCCCTACAGCCCACTGTAACCCTCAATAACCTATCACTGCCTCCCTACAGCCCCCTGTAACCCCTCAGTAACCCATTACTGCCCCCTACAGCCCCCTCTAACCCTCAATAACTCATTACTGCCTCCTACAGCTCCCTGTAACCCCTCAGTAACCCATTACTGCCCCCCTGCAGCCCCCTCTAACACTCAATAACCCATTACTGCCTGCTACAGCTCCCTGTAACCCCTCAATAACCCATTACTGTCCCCTGTAACCCTCAATAACCCATTACTGTCCCCCTACAGCCCCCTGTAACCCCTCAGTAACCCGTTACTGCCCCCCTACAGCCCCCTCTAACCCTCAATAACTCATTACTGCCTCCTACATCTCCCTGTAACCCCTCAATAACCCATTACTGCCCCCTATAGCACCCTCTAACCCTCAATAACTCATTACTGCCTCCTACAGCTCCCTGTAACCCCTCAGTAACCCATTACTGCCCCCCTACAGCCCCCTCTAACCCTCAATAACCCATTACTGCCCCCCTACAGCCCACTGTAACCCTCAATAACCTATCACTGCCCCCCTACAGCCCCCTGTAACCCCTCAATAACCCATCACTGCCCCTACAGCACCCTTTAACCCTCAATAACTCATTACTGCTTCCTACAGCCCCCTCTAACCCTCAGTAACTCATTACTGCCTCATACAACCCCCTGTAACCCCTCAATAACCCATTACTGCCCCCCTACAGCCCCCTGTAACCCTCAGTAACCCATTACTGCCCCCCTACAGCCCCCTGTAACCCTCCAATAACCCATTAATGTCCCCTCTACATCTACCTACAACCCCCAATAACCAATTACTACCCCCTATATATTAACCAAAATCCAGCCACATCTACCCCTCTTTTGCCCTCTGTAAACCCTTATATCCTTCTTTCAGACACCTACGTCTTTTCGATAACAATCTGTAGTCCCCATATCCCCAAATAACCAATTACAGTCTTCCAGCTGCCCATTATAATCCCTTACACCCACACTTCTGCCTTATTTACCCCTTTGTAACACTCTATAACCCTTATACACTTCTTACAGACCCTTACAGCTCTCCAGATAATCTCAGTAACCCAATACAGTCCCCCTAGAGTCACACAAACCCCCTTAAACACACTACAGTCCTGCTACAACCCAACTACAACAGGCCTACAGCTCCTTCTACCACTCCTTAGCTCTTTATAACATTTTATAGCCATATACAGCCCCCTGTCCCCCTCTTGCATTCTCCTTTCTCTACCCTCCCATAACCCCCCTGTTGACCTCTACAATGCGGAAATGCTGCAAAACGTCATGGAATGGTTTTGTTTTCACTGAATGTGGAGCATGTTTTTCTTTCTACTGAAGTCACCACCTCGGACCCGGCCTTTTGCCGGACGGTGGCTTTTTGCTGGAACGCAGGATTAGCGCGAGTGTTTTTAAGAGCTGTCAGGTCACATTTAATCACATCCTTTACAGAGTCAGGGAGGTGGAAAACAGGGCGGAGAGAGAGGGAGGAATAACAGAATAAAGGAGGAATGAAAAGAACCGGTGTAGCTTTATAACGGATCCTTCATTCACTCCAGCACAGAGCCACATCCACCCGAGAGAGTGTGCGTGCGTGCGTGTGTGTGTGTGTGTGTGTGTGTGTGTGTGTGTGTGTGTTCCTGAGGGTGATAAACTCCAGTCTTTATTGCCACCCCCCCATACAGTGTGTGTGTGTGAGAGAGGTAGGGGGATAGTATTTCTCTCAGAAAAACCCTCTTTGCTCTGCTGCAGCTTGACTCCCTTTATCCCGTTATTTACACATACTTTAATCACCATTCAACTCCCCTTGTGCCCCCCTCCCCACCCTTGTCTCTGTGTCCGTGTTCCCTCTGTGTCCGTCTCCCTGTGTTCCCTCTGTTCCTGTCTCCATGTCTGTCTCCCTGTGTTCCTCTCTTCGTGTCCCAGTCTCCTTGTGTTCCTGTTTCCCTGTGTTTCAGTCTTCCTGTGTCCCACTGTTCCCTGTGGGACCAGGGGCCAAACAGAGAGTAGAGTCCAGTAGCATGCAGTGGAATCTCTCCAGGAGTGACCAGGGGAAACCTTCAGAAAACTGGATCACACTGAGTTCAGAGACAGTCACTCAAAGTGATGGAAAAAAGAAAAGTGCAGATTCAATGAATCTTTAAAGCACTCAGAAGTTATTTATTTATTTATTTATGTATGTATTATCTCCGAGAGGTTTTCCGAGGTAAAGTCCGCTCCATCTCAGCCGGGAAGCATCCGATCAATAACGGATCTCCGTCAGATGAGAGCAGAGGAGCGTCTCGCTGGAGGACACTGCTCAGAAAGCTCAGCCTGAGGGGGATAACAGGATTATTCCTGCAGTAAACGCTCATTAAGAGAAAGTTTAGAGGAAATTACAGGAGCTCATGTAGGTCCCACACGGTCTCTCTCAGGCTGTCTGGCGCCACCAGATTTGGCATTTTGAGCATTAAAGGTGCAATCAATCAAATACACCTCCAAAATATAGCAAACAGTGTTTACAAAAGTGATTGCATATTGTTTATGGAAATGAGGTATAACTTTAAAAGCCCTGCTCATGCTCCACAGAGTGTGTTCCTTTAAGGGGACGTCATGCTTAAATTAATATTAATACAGGACCTCTGATACAGCCAGGTCACTAGGTGTCACTACTGCAGGGTGAAGAGTCAGTGGATAAAATAATTGATTGTACCTTTAATGCTAAATATTTCTCAGTGGCAGCGTGGCATGGTTTTGACAAATGATAATAGACATCTATCAGCCCCTTTCCCACTGATTATTTTAGAGCAATAAAGCACGGAGAGGAACCAGGACTCAGAAGGAGAACCTCTCTCAGAACCAGAGGAAGAACCATAGAGAGGAACCAAGTTGTTAAAGGGATAACTGCCTGAGACAGAAGCCAAGACTCTGAGGAGGAGTCTCATCTGGAGAGGAACCAAGACTCAAAGGCAGGGAGCAAGTTGTCTCCACTGAGTGGACTGTATTGAATTTATGGTCTGTGATTGGACGACAGGGTTTAGATTAACCAATAAGAGCCTGCGATTTGCTGTTTGTGTGTTGTTTATTTGTTTACGCTGTGTTTTCTCCGACAGGGACGTGTGAGCGGCCACAGCAGACCCTTCCTCGGGATCTCAGGGGACGGAGGGATGAAAGAACAGATGGACAGATGGATGGCTGGATGGAGGGAGAGAGAGATGTGGGAGGGATTTATGAACTCATGCTGCTCTCTGAACCTGTGTCCATTTGGACCTGGACTCTGCAGCTTTTCTCTCTTGACCTTTTTTCCTTCTTTGTTTTTCTCTCTGAGCCTGCAGAGTGTATACACACACACACACACACAAACACACACACACACAAACACACACACGCAACAGTGTATCTATCTATGCAGCTAATGGAGCCGCTCGGTTACCATTCGTTTAAATCACACCATCCTTAAGTTTCCTCCTTCATGCTCTGACACTGCCATTACACTGACACCTAGTGGCCGGGGAGTGTCAGAGACTCTGTACTAATCCCTATTTTAAACCTAGCCGACCCCATCTGGTGGGACCCGCTCTATGAAGCATAAACTGGTTCAGGGACAGCAAAGCATCTCTATGTCTCGTGTGAGCTACACTTAAAGCAACAATAGGTAATATTTTTAGTTTAAAATTACACTTTCAATATAATTGTGATGCTCCACTGAGCTGTAATAGGAAGAATAGAGCCTCTGCCTTTGCTACTCTGGGCTCAGCACTGCAGAAACTCTACTATGTAACTTTTGGAGGAGGGTAGGAAGCCATTGACTGAAGCTTGACTGAAGGACAGTGCTGTAAATGTAAAAGTAAATTTTATCTAGTGTTGCTTTAATAATGAATAATCGTTCCTGTAAATATTGTATTTTTTGGTGGTAAAAATGACTGACCGCACCTTTAAAGCCTGACCAGGTTGTATTTATTCAGGTCACTATTGGTGTCTATGGAAATAAAGCCAGAAACCACGCCCACTCTGCTTGTCTCTTGCTTTGATGTCAACACTCACCGACCCTCGGGCTATGTCCGGACCCTGGTCACTCTGTAATTACGGTTTTACTTTTAAGGGTGGGGCTTAATACCCCCCTCTGGGTCCTGGGGTGTCTCCTCTCCTCGGGTCACTGTCTGTGGGGTGTTCTCTCTGTGTCTGTGTGGGTTTCCTCCAGATGCTCCGCTTTCCTCTTAGAGTCCAATCACACTATTGTATGTGGAGTGACTGAGTGAAATTATCCACAGGTGTGACCGAGTGAGTGTGACTGGGTGAGTGAGTGTGTGTGACTGACTGACTGAGTGTGTTAGTGTGACTGAGTGTGTGAGTGTGACTTAGTGAGTGTGTTAGTGTGACTGAGTGTGTGAGTGTGACTGAGTGAGTGTGTGAGTGAGTGAGTGATTGTGACTTAGTGTGTGAGTATGACTGAGTGAGTGTGTGAGTATGAGTGAGTGTGTTAATGTGACTGAATGAGTGTGTGAGTGTGACTTAGTGAGTGTGTTAGTGTGAGTATGACTGGGTGAGTGTGAGAAACTGTCCACCGGGGTGTGTGTGTGTGTGAGAGAGAGAGAGAGAGAGAGAGAGAGAGAGAGAGAGAGAGAGAGAGAGAGAGAGAGCTACTGAGTGAGTGTGACTGAGTGAGTGTGACTGAGTGCGTGAGTATGACTGAGTGTGTTAGTGTGACTTAATGAGTGTGTGAGTATAACTGAGTGAGTGTGTGAGTGTGACTGAGTGAGTGTGTTAGTGTGACTGAGTGTGTGAGTGTGACTCAGTGAGTGTGTGTGTGTGTGTGTGACTGACTGAGTGAGTGTGTGAGTGTGACTTAGTGAGTGTGATTGAGTGAGTGTGTTAGTGTGAGTATGACTGGGTGAGTGTGAGAAACTGTCCACCGGGGTGAGTGTGTGAAAGTGTCCACAGGTGTGTGTGTGTGTGTGTGTGAGAGAGAGAGAGAGAGAGCTACTGGGTGAATGTGTGTGTGACTGAGTGAGTGTGATTCTGTGTAGACTCTGGAGCTGTACAAAAAAAAAGACGAATGACTGGGTGAAGGAAAATTAGTTGAAGTCCTCACATCCTGACACACACACACACACCCCAGTAATGGAGTGTGTATGAAGAGTGTAAGAGCTCTGTTTCTCATATCACTCTCTTTATCACTGACCTGATGTTTTTTTTTTCTTTCAGAAATGAAACAAAAGCTCTGTCTGTTGTTTTCTTCCCCTCTTCTACACCTCTTTAAACATCCTGCTGGGAAAGACCAACTCATTCTCTCTCTGTCTCTCTCTCTCTCTCTCTCTCTCTCTCTCTCTGTCTCTGTCTCTCTCTCTCTCTCTCTCTCTCTCTCTCTCTCTCTCTCTCTCTCTCTTACACACACACCTACATCTGCACGTTAAAAGCTTTTAGATATGAGGCACAGTCTTTTAAAACCTCTCTGATGTTTGTGGGTTTTATATTTTCTTTATTATTTTTATCTCCCTCTGAAGTCACCAACACCTCAGAGTGAAATATCACAGACCACTGCAGGAACATTAGAACATTATTAGACATGGTATTAGTTGTTTTACGTGTTGTATGTGATTTTATCCAGTGCCTGAGTCATGTTTCATCAGCAGATGGTTCTGCTCGCTCCTGTCAGTGGGCTGAGACGCATCCGGACGAATTCGGTCCGCTCCGGTCAGAGAAGACCCTCCTGAAACTGCTCCTCTCTCTTCAGTGACAGATGCAGAAGTTACTTCCAAGAGAAACGTCCCCTAAAACTTTAAAAGCGTATCAGATGTAGCGCTACACATTTTATACACATTCATTCATTCATTCACACAGATCTATAGTCCCTGCCTCTGTCTCCACCCACCCCTACAGGAGCCACCTGCACAGCAGTGAGGAGCGAGGAGCAGAAGCTCTGGTTTTTAGCTGTTTTCGCTCGTTCCTCTTTCTTCTCCCTTCCCCATTTTTACTCTGTGCTCTTATTACTCTGTTTTTCTATTTCTCTGCTCTCATTTTCACCATCTGTGCTCTGTTCTTTTTTCTCTCTGCCCGTGTTGTCTTAATATTCACTCAATCCTCTTATTCTCTGCTAGTGTTTTTCTCAGTTCGTATTTGTGTGCTCCCATTTTCACAGTTTTTTCCAGGGTTCTCTCATCTCCAGGGTTCTGTTCTCTGATTGGGTAAAGCACATGTTTTTAGTTATTAATTTAAAGTTACTCTCACTTTTCTTTGAAGGTCAGGGTAAAATGACCCCAGCTCAGCGCTCAGTGGCAGCAGTAAAGCTTTTAGGGGAGGGTTAATTGACCCGGTCTGGATCTCAAGGTTTAGTTTCTGTGACGAATGAAGTTAATGCCAGAGTAAACAAAGCCATTTCAGATTACTATATGATTCCAGTATGAGAACGATCCTGAAGTACAGCTCACACATTCGCTCAGGTCCATAATTGTTTGTCTCAGCAGGAAAAATATAAATAAATAAGAACTCAGAGATGGTTCAGTTTCCCAGCAACGCTGAAACTCCTTCCCGAGCTCTTGGTCTGTTTATCCTGTTTATTTCATCTCTTATTTTAAGCCATAATTACGTCTCGTCATTGTTGGACTGAACTGTCTGTGAAACTGCACCAATTAAAGAACACAGCGGCTACTTTTCTCCTTTATCTTTTATTTTCCTCCGTCCTTTTCTTCAGCTCTGAGTCCACACTCACAGTAAAGGCATTAACCATATTTTCACTTTAGGGGTTGGATTTGCTGATGTTTATTTCTGTTCCCAATTAAGTGGAGGTGTTTAACGAGCTCATGAACCAATCACACCATTTAATGTGTGGCATACTTGCATATGGAGCTGGCTTTATTTATCCCACAATATCTCCTCCTTGACTCACTCTTTGGCACTTTTTCTGCACTGAAGCCCTGGAAAATAAAAGTCTTTAGATCGGTTTGAACTGTGGATGTCACTAAATGTATTGGATGCAATGGGAGAATATTTACAAAATGGACCTTGGTCTAAAACTCTAATCTTATACGTCACATAGCTCAAAACAAAAGGACTTTTATTCTGACGTGCCTTTTAAGAGGTGGCAGGCAGCATTCTGCACCACAAATGACTTTAATGGTGCAATGTGAAGCCTTTTATAATATGAATATAATTATAAGAATCTTATAAAGTTGTCATTTTCACAAAGTCAGTTCCAGTTCAGGACTTTTATTTTGGCATGCTTGTTAGCTGTGAACTGGCTGTCTCTGTCCATAGGCAGCTCAAGCTTAAACCTTCAAAACCTAACACCTGTGCCTTTACTGTTGTGATCCTTCTGTTGCTCTGCATACTTTATTAGCCCCCTCTCACGTTATTCTTCAATGGTCAGGACTCCCACAGAGCAGGTATGATCCTTTTTGAAGTCTGCTGTTGTTTGCGAGTTTCTAAGGGTGTGTTTAGACTCATCAGTGTTGGTTAAAATGTTCTGTTTGTGTGGCTTTTGAACTCTGGTGCACACCAAACAAGTGAAGATATTTAAAAAATAAAAAATCTAGAGAAAAATGAATGATTTTTAATTATACAAAGATTTAAATACAACTACTACTTCTGTTACTAATGTTACTGCTACACTTAGTACTAACACTACTACTATTTCTACTATTCAATATCTCTACTACTATTGCTACTGGTACTAGTGCTGCTACTACTACTGCTAATACTATAACAACTGGTGCTACCCAACCTACTGTATTTGACTCTTCTGATCTCTACTGGACTCTACTCTCTGATTGGTCCCTGGTTGGTTTTCCACAGCTCCCCCCTGAAATGTTGTCTCTAACCCTGTCTCTAAGGGGAACAGTGGTCTTTGGAAACCACAACAATGGCGGCGGTAACGTTAAGCGGTGTTTACTCATGGTGTATTGGTGTGTTGTTGTTGTTGTTTGGGACTGAACACAGCTCCGTCATCAGTTCAGACAGATCAGTAGAGTTTGTTCCTTCCTTGTTGCAGCGTCCAGCTCTCGCTGGATTCTTTCGTCGGCCACCGATCCAAGGAGCGTTTGAACCTCTTCAAAAGACCACGGCGTCATTTTACGAGCTGCCGTCGTGAGTCGGATAAAAACAAACGTGATCTCTGCTGCAGCTGGAGATTTTACAGATGGAGAGTTGGTGCTGGTCGTCTGCGTTGCGTGGCGTAGAGTGACGACTCTCTCTGGACGATCAGCGCTCTGCAAGGTTTACACGCCACGGTTTAGTCCCTACTCGACTCGCTCTGAACCACCAGAGAACAGCCACTAAACAAGAACCCGCTTCCAGAACGAGGACCTGATTCACCTGGTGGAGGAGGAGGAAAGACCTGTCGAGTCAAGTAGGCACCATACTCCAGCTACTACTCTGGGTGCAGATGACATATCTCCGTAGTGAAGTATGACAGTTTGTAAATCGGTTGCTGAAGGTGTGCCCCTCATACCAGAGGTTCAGTCTGCTTGCCGCGTGGACGTTTCTACATCATTAGAGAAACAACAAAAACAAAGCAGCTGAGCTCCACCCCATCAGCCAGAGGGAGATAGCTGAGCCTAGGGGGTGAAGTTTAACTCTTAATGAGGTGGGAGTCTGAGGGAAAAGTAAAGTGTGGATTACTGTCTGCAGTGAGATCGGCGTCTACTAACAGGGCCATTATTCTGGAGGACGATTAATTAGGAGAGGGATCGTGAAATTAATTGAGCCTGAATTTTGTCTGGTGGTCTGTAAAATCTGTGCAGAATGAGGTGATTTGGTCTGTCAAGGTTTATAGAGCAGAATGGAATGTAATGACCAAAGCGTCAGTGGGAATTTCCCAGGGATCTGATCTTTCTCCCCAAAAAAAAAAAAAAAAGAAAAAGGCTGGTGGAATACTGTTAAAAATATCAGTTTTCATTAGATATAAACATATAAATAAAGATATAAACGTATGTTTCAGTTTGTCCTGTGTATTTATAGTATCCAACTGTATCTGATAAAGATGCATGGACATAGACTGGTAACACATAGAAGCCCTAATATCAAAGATGTAAGATGTACAGAGGATTGGAACTGTGTTGGGTTTCAACACAGACTTTTAGTCAAATGTATTTCAGTGAGGACTCTGACGGACTCCAAACACACCTCAATACAGTTAACGTTCCTTCAAGTGTCAAAGTTCACGTCGACCAATAGCAACGAGGAGGAGCACAGACTGACAACGAAGGAGAATCCAGAACGTAGAAGAGGAGAATCTGAGCAGTGCAGCCTTTCCCAGTTCTGTATGATGCCAGAGTGGCAGAATATAAAGATTCTTGCCGTTGTGTAGTGGCCTGGCACTGTGTGTGTGTGTGTGTGTGTGTGTGTGTGTGTGTGTGTGTGTGTGTGTGTGTGTGTGTGTGTGTGTGTGTGTGTGTTCTGTTTTTTCAGGTTCTGAACAGTCCATATTTCCTTCCGTTTGTAAAATATTTCATTTCTCGCTGGGGTTAGCTGCTCCATGTACGTGTACGACCTCCCGAGGAAAAGTGGAGTGTGTTAGAGTTGTTTGGGTGTTTTGGCCCAGTGTGAAGTTTCCTACGCCATGTTCCTGACGATGACCAACAGGAGGCAGAGCTCTGTCCGGAGCACATCTGTAAACACGGAGGAGAGAGAAAGAGGGAGGCTCTGCTGTAGCTGTCAGTGGAACAACCGAACTGAGGACACGCTCTGGACGTGTAACACATTCCCTCAGGGTCTCTTTGTGGGAGACAGTCCACACCGTGCTCTCCGTAAAACCCAGGAACCGCCCACTATCACTTCTTCTTATTATTATTCTTTCTGGAACAAAACCTCCAGCGTCACACACAGTGCTGCTGTAGTCTCCTGACGACATATGAATTCACGCAGTGAAGAGAGGAGTGGTCAGTCTCCCGACCGAGACGCAGCAGGGACAGTGCCCG
Source organism: Hoplias malabaricus (assembly GCF_029633855.1). Classification (NCBI taxonomy): domain Eukaryota; kingdom Metazoa; phylum Chordata; class Actinopteri; order Characiformes; family Erythrinidae; genus Hoplias; species Hoplias malabaricus. Next base: position 2,822,733 of record NC_089814.1, read on the forward strand.
GCGGACTGAGCTGTCCCTCTGTCTGCTGGTTCTGACCCGGAGACTCTGCAGGCTGAAGAGGCCGTGTAGTGGGGGTTTAGATCACCTGCTGTGCAGAGGGCTTTCAGAGAGAGGCGGGTGCTGTGTGTGTCCTGGAGGGAGGGGAAAGAGGAGCAGAGGATTTCTCAGGTGCTCTCACGACATGCCGGAGGGTACCACACAGCGATGCGGCTGGTCAGGAGCCTCTCGGTGGCACCTCTGTAGAAAGTGCACATGACTGGGATTGGTAAGTCCAGCACAAACCGGTCATCTGTAAAATCTCCAAACTGCGGCAGAGATCACCACCTGAAATTATGCAAAAATTACAGAAGTAAACAAGATTTAATGGAACTACAGAACTGAATAAATAGGACATGCTTTAATCTGACCTGGAATACACACACACACACACACACACACACAGAGGAGAGAGAGAGAGATAAGAGAAAGAAAGAAAGTTGGAGAGGGACAGGGAGATTGTGGGGCAGATAGTGAGAGAGGTAGAGAGAGAGATGATGAGATGCAGTGGTAGAAAAAAAATGTTGCATTAATTGGTTTACACCATATTTACAGTGATATTAATGCAGTTAAATTTGTAAATGCTGATTAATGGATGAGTATTCACACACACACACACACACCCTGTGGGACGGCTGAGTTCGGACTGACTGTCAAAAAGAGTAGAGTGCCACCTATTGGTCCACAGCCTGTAGCCTCTGTGACCTCACAAACACAAGTCTGATCTCTCAGACAGAATCTGGCCCACACACACACACACACACAATCAGTAAACAAACAAACAATATAAGGAATATGTGTAAATCTGCAGTAAAGGGTGGATATAATGTGTTTGTTTGATTGTTTTCTGTCATTTTGTTTGAGTTTAAATAAAGCTGGAAAACACTATATGAGGGATTTATTACTGAACTGAACTCTTTTTCAAAAGAGAGACCCAGGTTCAATAAAAATCCTCATCAGTCTGAATTAAAAATAGCATCCAGATCACCACGAATGACCGTGTTTGATTTACACTGACCCCGTTTTATGGGCTCCGGAAGTCAGGACTCTCCTCAGGAGGAAAACCCTGGACTGAGGCTTTAATTTAACCAACATTTATTTGAAGTGTCTTACAACTTACTGCTAGGTTTACACCACTCACTGGCCACTTTATCAGAAACACCCCCCTCTACTGACACTCACTGGCCACTTTATCAGAAACACCCCCCTCTACTGACACTCACTGGCCACTTTATCAGAAACACCCCCCTCTACTGACACTCACTGGCCACTTTATCAGAAACACCCCCCTCTACTGACACTCACTGGCCACTTTATCAGAAACACCCCCCTCTACTGACACTCACTGGCCACTTTATCAGAAACACCCCCCTCTACTGACACTCACTGGCCACTTTATCAGAAACACCCCCCCTCTACTGACACTCACTGGCCACTTTATCAGAAACACCCCCCCTCTACTGACACTCACTGGCCACTTTATCAGAAACACCCCCCTCTACTGACACTCACTGGCCACTTTATCAGAAACACCCCCCTCTACTGACACTCACTGGCCACTTTATCAGAAACACCCCCCTCTACTGACACTCACTGGACACTTTATCAGAAACACCCCCCCTCTACTGACACTCACTGGCCACTTTATCAGAAACACCCCCCTCTACTGACACTCACTGGCCACTTTATCAGAAACACCCCCCCTCTACTGACACTCACTGGACACTTTATCAGAAACACCCCCCCTCTACTGACACTCACTGGACACTTTATCAGAAACACCCCCCCCCTCTACTGACACTCACTGGCCACTTTATCAGAAACACCCCCCTCTACTGACACTCACTGGCCACTTTATCAGAAACACCCCCCCTCTACTGACACTCACTGGCCACTTTATCAGAAACACCCCCCCTCTACTGACACTCACTGGCCACTTTATCAGAAACACCCCCCTCTACTGACACTCACTGGCCACTTTATCAGAAACACCCCCCTCTACTGACACTCACTGGCCACTTTATCAGAAACACCCCCCCTCTACTGACACTCACTGGCCACTTTATCAGAAACACCCCCCCTCTACTGACACTCACTGGCCACTTTATCAGAAACACCCCCCTCTACTGACACTCACTGGCCACTTTATCAGAAACACCCCCCTCTACTGACACTCACTGGCCACTTTATCAGAAACACCCCCCCTCTACTGACACTCACTGGACACTTTATCAGAAACACCCCCCCTCTACTGACACTCACTGGACACTTTATCAGAAACACCCCCCCCCTCTACTGACACTCACTGGCCACTTTATCAGAAACACCCCCCTCTACTGACACTCACTGGCCACTTTATCAGAAACACCCCCCCCCTCTACTGACACTCACTGGCCACTTTATCAGAAACACCCCCCCTCTACTGACACTCACTGGCCACTTTATCAGAAACACCCCCCCCTCTACTGACACTCACTGGCCACTTTATCAGAAACACCCCCCCCTCTACTGACACTCACTGGACACTTTATCAGAAACACCCCCCTCTACTGACACTCACTGGCCACTTTATCAGAAACACCCCCCTCTACTGACACTCACTGGCCACTTTATCAGAACCCCCCCCCCCCCCCCCTCTACTGACACTCACTGGACACTTTATCAGAAACACCCCCCTCTACTGACACTCACTGGCCACTTTATCAGAAACACCCCCCTCTACTGACACTCACTGGCCACTTTATCAGAAACACCCCCCCTCTACTGACACTCACTGGCCACTTTATCAGAAACACCCCCCCTCTACTGACACTCACTGGCCACTTTATCAGAAACACCCCCCTCTACTGACACTCACTGGCCACTTTATCAGAAACCCCCCCCCCCCTCTACTGACACTTACTGGCCACTTTATCAGAAACACCCCCCTCTACTGACACTCACTGGCCACTTTATCAGAAACACCCCCCTCTACTGACACTCACTGGCCACTTTATCAGAAACACCCCCCCTCTACTGACACTCACTGGCCACTTTATCAGAAACACCCCCCCTCTACTGACACTCACTGGCCACTTTATCAGAAACACCCCCCTCTACTGACACTCACTGGCCACTTTATCAGAAACACCCCCCTCTACTGACACTCACTGGCCACTTTATCAGAAACACCCCCCTCTACTGACACTCACTGGCCACTTTATCAGAAACACCCCCCTCTACTGACACTCACTGGCCACTTTATCAGAAACACCCCCCCTCTACTGACACTCACTGGACACTTTATCAGAAACACCCCCCCTCTACTGACACTCACTGGACACTTTATCAGAAACACCCCCCCCCTCTACTGACACTCACTGGCCACTTTATCAGAAACACCCCCCTCTACTGACACTCACTGGCCACTTTATCAGAAACACCCCCCCCTCTACTGACACTCACTGGCCACTTTATCAGAAACACCCCCCCTCTACTGACACTCACTGGCCACTTTATCAGAAACACCCCCCCCTCTACTGACACTCACTGAACACTTTATCAGAAACACCCCCCCCCTCTACTGACACTCACTGGCCACTTTATCAGAAACACCCCCCTCTACTGACACTCACTGGCCACTTTATCAGAAACACCCCCCCCTCTACTGACACTCACTGGACACTTTATCAGAAACACCCCCCTCTACTGACACTCACTGGCCACTTTATCAGAAACACCCCCCTCTACTGACACTCACTGGCCACTTTATCAGAAACCCCCCCCCCCCCCCCTCTACTGACACTCACTGGACACTTTATCAGAAACACCCCCCTCTACTGACACTCACTGGCCACTTTATCAGAAACACCCCCCTCTACTGACACTCACTGGCCACTTTATCAGAAACACCCCCCTCTACTGACACTCACTGGCCACTTTATCAGAAACCCCCCCCCCCCCCCCCCCCTCTACTGACACTTACTGGCCACTTTATCAGAAACACCCCCCTCTACTGACACTCACTGGCCACTTTATCAGAAACACCCCCCTCTACTGACACACACTGGCCACTTTATCAGAAACACCCCACTTCTACTGACACTCACTGGCCACTTTATCAGAAACGCCCCCCCTCTACTGACACTCACTGGCCACTTTATCAGAAACACCCCCCTCTACTGACACTCACTGGCCACTTTATCAGAAACACCCCCCTCTACTGACACTCACTGGCCACTTTATGAGAAACACCCCACTTCTACTGACACTCACTGGCCACTTTATCAGAAACACCCCCCTCTACTGACACTCACTGGCCACTTTATCAGAAACACCCCCCTCTACTGACACTCACTGGCCACTTTATCAGAAACACCCCCCTCTACTGACTCTCACTGGCCACTTTATCAGAAACACCCCCCCCTACTGACACTCACTGGCCACTTTATCAGAAACACCCCCCTCTACTGACACTCACTGGCCACTTTATCAGAAACACCCCCCTCTCTACTGACACTCACTGGCCACTTTATCAGAAACACCCCCCTCTCTACTGACACTCACTGGCCACTTTATCAGAAACACCCCCCTCTACTGACACACACTGGCCACTTTATCAGAAACACCCCCCTCTCTAATGACACTCACTGGCCACTTTATCAGAAACGCCCCCCCCCCTCTACTGACACTCACTGGACACTTTATCAGAAACACCCCCCTCTACTGACACTCACTGGACACTTTATCAGAAACACCCCCCTCTACTGACACTCACTGGACACTTTTTCAGAAACACCCCCCCTCTACTGACACTCACTGGCCACTTTATCAGAAACACCCCCCCCTCTACTGACACTCACTGGACACTTTATCAGAAACACCCCCCCTCTACTGACACTCACTGGCCACTTTATCAGAAACACCCCCCTCTACTGACACTCACTGGCCACTTTATCAGAAACACCCCCCTTCTACTGCCACTCACTGGCCACTTTATCATAAACACCCCCCCTCTACTGACTCTCACTGGCCACTTTATCAGAAACACCCCCCCTCTACTGACACTCACTGGCCACTTTATCAGAAACACCCCACTTCTACTGACACTCACTGGCCACTTTATCAGAAACACCCCCCTCTACTGACTCTCACTGGCCACTTTATCAGAAACACCCCCCCTCTACTGACACTCACTGGCCACTTTATCAGAAACACCCCCCTCTACTGACACTCACTGGCCACTTTATCAGAAACACCCCCCTCTACTGACACTCACTGGCCACTTTATCAGAAACACCCCACTTCTACTGACACTCACTGGCCACTTTATCAGAAACACACCCCCCTCTACTGACACTCACTGGCCACTTTATCAGAAACACCCCACTTCTACTGACACTCACTGGCCACTTTATCAGAAACACCCCCCCCATCCCCCCCCCCCCCCCCCCCAACTGACACTCACTGGACACTTTATCAGAAACACCCCCCTCTACTGACACTCACTGGCCACTTTATCAGAAACACCCCGCTCTCCTGACACTCACTGGCCACTTTATCAGAAACACCCCCCTCTACTGACACTCACTGGCCACTTTATCAGAAACACCCCCCTCTACTGACACTCACTGGCCACTTTATCAGAAACGCCCCCCCCCCCCAACTGACACTCACTGGACACTTTATCAGAAACACCCCCCTCTACTGACACTCACTGGACACTTTATCAGAAACACCCCCCTCTACTGACACTCACTGGCCACTTTATCAGAAACACCCCCCCCATCCCCCCCCCAACTGACACTCACTGGACACTTTATCAGAAACACCCCCCTCTACTGACACTCACTGGCCACTTTATCAGAAACACCCCCCTCTACTGACACTCACTGGCCACTTTATCAGAAACACCCCCCTCTACTGACACTCACTGGCCACTTTATCAGAAACACCCCCCTCTACTGACACTCACTGGCCACTTTATCAGAAACGCCCCCCCCCCCCAACTGACACTCACTGGACACTTTATCAGAAACACCCCCCTCTACTGACACTCACTGGACACTTTTTCAGAAACACCCCCCTCTACTGACACTCACTGGACACTTTTTCAGAAACACCCCCCCTCTACTGACACTCACTGGACACTTTTTCAGAAACACCCCCCCCCCTACTGACACTCACTGGACACTTTATCAGAAACGCCCCCCCCCCCCCCTACTGACACTCACTGGACACTTTATCAGAAACACCCCCCTCTACTAACACTCACTGGCCACTTTATCAAAAACATCCCCCTCTACTGACACTCATTGGCCACTTTATCAGAAACACCCCCCTCTACTGACACTCACTGGCCACTTTATCTGAAACACCCCCCTCTACTGACCCTCACTGGCCACTTTTTTAGAAACACCCCCCTCTACTGACACACACTGGCCACTTTATTAGAAACACCCCCCTCTACTGACACACACTGGCCACTTTATCAGAAACACCCCCCTCTACTGACACACACTGGCCACTTTATCAGAAACACCCCACTTCTACTGACACTCACTGGCCACTTTATCAGAAACGCCCCCCCTCTACTGACACTCACTGGCCACTTTATCAGAAACACCCCCCTCTACTGACACTCACTGGCCACTTTATCAGAAACACCCCCCTCTACTGACACTCACTGGCCACTTTATCAGAAACACCCCCCTCTACTGACACTCACTGGCCACTTTATCAGAAACACCCCCCCTCTACTGACACTCACTGGCCACTTTATGAAAAACACCCCACTTCTACTGACACTCACTGGCCACTTTATCAGAAACACCCCCCTCTACTGACACTCACTGGCCACTTTATCAGAAACACCCCCCTCTACTGACACTCACTGGCCACTTTATCAGAAACACCCCCCTCTACTGACACTCACTGGCCACTTTATCAGAAACACCCCCCTCTACTGACACTCACTGGCCACTTTATCAGAAACACCCCCCTCTACTGACACTCACTGGCCACTTTATCAGAAACACTCCACTCTACTGACACTCACTGGCCACTTTATCAGAAACACTCCACTCTACTGACACTCACTGGCCACTTTATGAGAAACACCCCCCTCTACTGACACTCACTGGCCACTTTATCAGAAACACCCCACTTCTACTGACACTCACTGGCCACTTTATCAGAAACACCCCCCTCTACTGACACTCACTGGCCACTTTATCAGAAACACCCCCCTCTACTGACACTCACTGGCCACTTTATCAGAAACACCCCCTTCTACTGACACTCACTGGCCACTTTATCAGAAACACCCCCCTCTACTGACACTCACTGGCCACTTTATCAGAAACGCCCCCTCCCCCAACTGACACTCACTCGACACTTTATCAGAAACACCCCCCTCTACTGACACTCACTGGCCACTTTATCAGAAACGCCCCCCCCCCCAACTGACACTCACTGGACACTTTATCAGAAACACCCCCCCCCCCCAACTGACACTCACTGGCCACTTTATCAGAAACACCCCCCTCTACTGACACTCACTGGCCACTTTATCAGAAACGCCCCCCCCCCCCAACTGACACTCACTGGACACTTTATCAGAAACACCCCCCTCTACTGACACTCACTGGCCACTTTATCAGAAACACCCCCCTCTACTGACACTCACTGGACACTTTTTCAGAAACACCCCCCTCTACTGACACTCACTGGACACTTTTTCAGAAACACCCCCCCTCTACTGACACTCACTGGACACTTTTTCAGAAACACCCCCCCTCTACTGACACTCACTGGACACTTTTTCAGAAACACCCCCCCTCTACTGACACTCACTGTACACTTTTTCAGAAACGCCCCCCCCCCCCCCCCCCTACTGACACTCACTGGACACTTTATCAGAAACGCCCCCCCCCCCCCCCCTACTGACACTCACTGGACACTTTATCAGAAACACCCCCCTCTACTAACACTCACTGGCCACTTTATCAAAAACATCCCCCTCTACTGACACTCATTGGCCACTTTATCAGAAACACCCCCCTCTACTGACACTCACTGGCCACTTTATGAGAAACACCCCCCTCTACTGACACTCACTGGCCACTTTATCAGAAACACCCCCCTCTACGGACACTCACTGGCCACTTTATCAGAAACACCACCCCTCTACTGACACTCACTAGACACTTTATCAGAAACACCCCACTTCTACTGACACTCACTGGCCACTTTATCAGAAACACCCCCCTCTACTGACACACACTGGCCACTTTTTCAGAAACACCCCCCTCTCTACTGACACTCACTGGCCACTTTATCAGAAACGCCTTCCTCTCTACTGACACTCACTGGCCACTTTATCAGAAACACCCCCCCTCTACTGACACTCACTGGCCACTTTATCAGAAACACCCCCCCTCTACTGACACTCACTGGCCACTTTATCAGAAACACCCCCCTCTACTGACACTCACTGGCCACTTTATCAGAAACACCCCCCTCTACTGACACTCACTGGCCACTTTATCAGAAACACCCCCCTCTACTGACACTCACTGGCCACTTTATCAGAAACACCCCCCTCTACTGACACTCACTGGCCACTTTATGAGAAACACCCCACTTCTACTGACACTCACTGGCCACTTTATGAGAAATACCCCCCTCTACTGACTCTCACTGGCCACTTTATCAGAACCCACCCCCCCCCTCTACTGACACTCACTGGCCACTTTATCAGAAACACCCCCCTCTACTGACACTCACTGGCCACTTTATGAGAAACACCCCACTTCTACTGACACTCACTGGCCACTTTATCAGAAACACCCCCCTCTACTGACACTCACTGGCCACTTTATCAGAAACACCCCCCCTCTACTGACACTCACTGGCCACTTTATCAGAAACACCCCCCTCTACTGACACTCACTGGCCACTTTATCAGAAACACCCCCCTCTACTGACACTCACTGGCCACTTTATCAGAAACACCCCCCTCTACTGACACTCACTGGCCACTTTATCAGAAACACCCCCCTCTACTGACACTCACTGGCCACTTTATGAGAAACACCCCACTTCTACTGACACTCACTGGCCACTTTATGAGAAACACCCCCCTCTACTGACTCTCACTGGCCACTTTATCAGAACCCACCCCCCCCCTCTACTGACACTCACTGGCCACTTTATCAGAAACACCCCCCTCTACTGACACTCACTGGCCACTTTATGAGAAACACCCCACTTCTACTGACACTCACTGGCCACTTTATCAGAAACACCCCCCTCTACTGACACTCACTGGCCACTTTATCAGAAACGCCTCCCCTCTACTGACACTCACTGGCCACTTTATGAGAAACACCCCACTTCTACTGACACTCACTGGCCACTTTATCAGAAACACCCCCCTCTACTGATACTCACTGGCCACTTTATGAGAAACACCCCACTTCTACTGACACTCACTGGCCACTTTATCAGAAACACCCCCCTCTACTGACACACACTGGCCACTTTATCAGAAACATCCCACTTCTACTGACACTCACTGGCCACTTTATCAGAAACACCACCCCTCTACTGACACTCACTGGCCACTTTATCAGAAACACCCCCCTCTACTGACACTCACTGGCCACTTTATCAGAAACACCCCCCTCTACTGACACTCACTGGCCACTTTATCAAAAACATCCCCCTCTACTGACACTCATTGGCCACTTTATCAGAAACACCCCCCTCTACTGACACTCACTGGCCACTTTATCAGAAACACCCCCCTCTACTGACCCTCACTGGCCACTTTTTTAGAAACACCCCCCTCTACTGACACACACTGGCCACTTTATCAGAAACACCCCCCTCTACTGACACACACTGGCCACGTTATCAGAAACACCCCCCTCTACTGACACACACTGGCCACTTTATCAGAAACACCCCACTTCTACTGACACTCACTGGCCACTTTATCAGAAACGCCCCCCTCCTCTACTGACACTCACTGGCCACTTTATCAGAAACACCCCCCCTCTACTGACACTCACTGGCCACTTTATCAGAAACACCCCCCCTCTACTGACACTCACTGGCCACTTTATCAGAAACACCTAGACACCAATTCATTATTCTCCTCCTCTAACTTTTCCTTCTTTATCTACACTTTCTATTTCTCCACCTCCGCCTTCTTCACTTCCATTTTCTTCATTTCCTCTTTCTGTACTTCCTTTTTCTCCACCTCCCCTTCCTCCACCTCCTCCACCTCCTGCTTATTATAATAATAATAATAAATGAAATAAAGTAAAAAGGTAGTGAGTCATGCCACATTGTTCTGTTCTCCCACAATGCACAGCACTCAGGGGGACTTTTCATATCTCACTCAGCCTAATTATGTAGCACTTAATTTCCAGATAATAAGTGACTGCACAAACACACACACACACACACACACACACACACTAAAGTAATGTGGGAACAATCAAGTCCCGACAGTCGGCACTTAATGTCTCAGTCCACTCTAATGATCTTTCAGTGCGAATGGGCGTTTGTCGTCTGGGGACAAAGGGACACAAAATGTTACAGCATCAACATCATCAAGTGTGAAATAACACCACTTCCCAAATGCTTTGGGACACCTTGGATATTTCACAGAGGAGAATTTTAAAATTCACTGCATGTGTAGAGCTGATAATCCAAACACCTGATTTTTGTGGCTGAATGCCATCAAATCCTCACAGCAATGTTCCAGCATGTAGGATAGAAGGGTGTGGGACTGTCTGTTATTCAAACAGACCCAAAGACAGTGCAGAATTAGCCATGTGTCCTTTGCGCTAATGGCTAATGTGCTATAAAACATTTTCAACAAGGTTAAAGTAGAGTTCTTTTCCAGTGTTTCTAACAGGACCTGTTTGAGAGCACTGAGGCTATTAGCAGTGATTCGGCTCTAATAGCACCCCCTCTGGAGTTCATGGGTGACCGGGTCAGGAATAAATTCGGCCCCTGGGCCGGTCGAGTGTCTAAGAGTGGTGATCATGGCCAGAGTCAATAAAACTCTTCAGAGAGAAACGCTAACGAGGACAAACAGTGGACACAACACAGTGGAGACGTGCTAGCAGCCTTTCACGCTAAATAACACACACTCAGATGTAAACAATATAGCATCTCTGACCCAGAGACATGGGACTGACTAGAATATTATTATCATGTTTGGATACACACTGCTGTTTATCCCCAAAGTTAGCTGTGATTTGAGTCCCATCGGGATACACACTTCTGTTTTTATCCAAATCAACTGTGATTTTAGTCCCGTCCAGATACTCATTTCTGCTTATCCCCAAACTCAGCTGTGATTTTAGTCCTGGCCAGATACACACTTCTGTTTTTTATCAAAAATCAGCACTACCGGTGACTTTAGTTTTGTCATTAACTGTGATGACATGTTTCTTGGGAGAATTAAAAAGAGGAGGGTGATAAATTAAAGAGGAGCTACAATTTGTCTTTACCACCAAGGAGACGAGTTAAAATCATTTCTCACAGCCTCCAGTTTAGAACTGAATTAAACCCCACAGCAATGTGAGGACCCTCAGTGCTGTGATCTGACAGCAGTGAGCAGGTGACCTGAGACTCAGTGCTGGATGATAGGGAACAGGGGTTAGGGTGTAGGGTGTAGGTGTCCAGGTTTAGGGTGTAGGGGTTAGGCCTTAGGGTCTAAGGTTTAGATGTGTGTATCTGTGTGTGTGTGTGTGTGTGTGTGTGTGTGTGTGTGTGTGTGTGCGGGTGTCTTTGTGTCTGTGTATCTGTGTGTGTCTTGTGTGTATCTGTTTGAATGTGTGTATGTGTGTGTGTGTGTGTGAGTATCTGTGTGAATGTGTGTGTGTGTGAGTGTGAGTATCTGTGTGAATGTGTGTATTGTGTGTATCTGTAAGAATGTGTGTGTCTGTGTATCTGTGTGTGTCTTGTGTGTATCTGTTTGAATGTGTGTATGTGTGTGTGTGTGTGTGAGTATCTGTGTGAATGTGTGTGTGTGTGAGTGTGAGTATCTGTGTGAATGTGTGTATTGTGTGTATCTGTAAGAATGTGTGTGTGTGTGTATCTGTGTGTGTCTTGTGTGTACCTGTGTGAATGTGTGTGTGTGTGTGTATCTCTGTGTGTGTCTTGTGTATATGTGTGTGTGTGTGTGTGTGTGCGTGTGTGTGTCTCAGGTGGAAGACTGATGCGAGCTGGAGTGTGTTGGACTGTGGCTATGCTAATGATAATGCTAATGCTAGTGTTGTGTCCCCTCGGGTTATTTGTGACACGTGACATGAGCCATTAGCACACGCTGTACATCATAAACACGTGCAGGAGAGAGAGAGAGAGAGAGAGAGAGAGAGAGAGAGGGGGAGGGAGGGAGAGAGAGAGAGAGAGGGAGGGAGAGAGGGAGAAAAATCACTGCAGAACAGTTTATTTTCTGCGAAGGCTTTACACCAAGCACTGGAACATAGCTATGAGGATCTGATAGAGTCCAGCCTCATAATCATCAGTGAGCGTAGGGGGCTGGTGTTGGGAATTAGTTCTGGATCAAACTCACCTCTCCAACTCAACCCAGAGGAACTCCATCACTCCAGAGAACACAGTTCCACTGTTCCACACACCAGAGGAACCCCATCACTCCAGAGAACACAGTTCCACTGTTCCACACACTAGAGGAACCCCATCACTCCTGAGAACACAGTTCCACTGTTCCACACACCAGAGGAACCCCATCACTCCAGAGAACACAGTTCCACTGTTCCACACACCAGAGGAACCCCATCACTCCAGAGAACACAGTTCCACTGTTCCACACACCAGAGGAACCCCATCACTCCAGAGAACACAGTTCCACTGTTCCACACACCAGAGGAACTCCATCACTCCAGAGAACACAGTTCCACTGTTCCACACACCAGAGGAACACCATCACTCCAGAGAACACAGTTCCACTGTTCCACACACCAGAGGAACCCCATCACTCCAGAGAACACAGTTCCACTGTTCCACACACCAGAGGAACTCAATCACTCCAGAGAACACAGTTCCACTGTTCCACACACCAGAGGAACCCCATCACTCCAGAGAACACAGTTCCACTGTTCCACACACCAGAGGAACCCCATCACTCCAGAGAACACAGTTCCACTGTTCCACACACCAGAGGAACTCCATCACTCCAGAGAACACAGTTCCACACACCAGAGGAACTCCATCACTCCAGAGAACACAGTTCCCCTGTTCCACACACCAGAGGAACTCCATCACTCCAGAGAACACAGTTCCACACACCAGAGGAACCCCATCACTCCAGAGAACACAGTTCCACTGTTCCACACACCAGAGGAACCCCATCACTCCAGAGAACACAGTTCCACTGTTCCACACACCAGAGGAACCCCATCATCACTCCAGAGAACACAGTTCCACTGTTCCACACACCAGAGGAACCCCATCACTCCAGAGAACACAGTTCCATTGTTCCACACACCAGAGGAACCCCATCACTCCAGAGAACACAGTTCCACTGTTCCACACACCAGAGGAACTCCATCACTCCAGAGAACACAGTTCCACACACCAGAGGAACCCCATCACTCCAGAGAACACAGTTCCACTGTTCCACACACCAGAGGAACCCCATCATCACTCCAGAGAACACAGTTCCACTGTTCCACACACCAGAGGAACCCCATCACTCCAGAGAACACAGTTCCACTGTTCCACACACCAGAGGAACTCCATCACTCCAGAGAACACAGTTCCACTGTTCCACACACCAGAGGAACACCATCACTCCAGAGAACACAGTTCCACTGTTCCACACACCAGAGGAACCCCATCACTCCAGAGAACACAGTTCCACTGTTCCACACAGCAGAGGAACTCAATCACTCCAGAGAACACAGTTCCACTGTTCCACACACCAGAGTAACCCCATCACTCCAGAGAACACAGTTCCACTGTTCCACACACCAGAGGAACCCCATCACTCCAGAGAACACAGTTCCACTGTTCCACACACCAGAGGAACCCCATCACTCCAGAGAACACAGTTCCACTGTTCCACACACCAGAGGAACTCCATCACTCCAGAGAACACAGTTCCACACACCAGAGGAACTCCATCACTCCAGAGAACACAGTTCCCCTGTTCCACACACTAGAGGAACTCCATCACTCCAGAGAACACAGTTCCACACACCAGAGGAACCCCATCACTCCAGAGAACACAGTTCCACTGTTCCACACACCAGAGGAACCCCATCACTCCAGAGAACACAGTTCCACTGTTCCACACACCAGAGGAACACCATCACTCCAGAGAACACAGTTCCACTGTTCCACACACCAGAGGAACCCCATCACTCCAGAGAACACAGTTACACTGTTCCACACACCAGAGGAACACCATCACTCCAGAGAACACAGGTCCACTGTTCCACACACCAGAGGAACCCCATCACTCCAGAGAACACAGTTCCACTGTTCCACACACCAGAGGAACCCCATCACTCTAGAGAACACAGTTCCACTGTTCCACACACCAGAGGAACCCCATCACTCCAGATAACACAATTCCACTGTTCCACACACCAGAGGAACCCCATCACTCCAGAGAACACAGTTCCTCTGTTCCACACACCAGAGGAACCCCATCACTCTAGAGAACACAGTTCCACTGTTCCACACACCAGAGGAACCCCATCAATCCAGATAACACAATTTCACTGTTCCACACACCAGAGGAACACCATCACTCCAGAGAACATAGTTCCACTGTTCCACACACCAGAGGAACCCCATCACTCTAGAGAACACAGTTCCACTGTTCCACACACCAGAGGAACCCCCGTCACTCCAGAGAACACAGTTCCACTGTTCCACACACCAGAGGAACCCCATCCCTCCAGAGAACACAGTTCCACTGTTCCACACACCAGAAGAACCCCATCACTCCAGAGAACACAGTTCCACTGTTCCACACACCAAAGGAACACCATCACTCCAGAGAACACAGTTCCACTGTTCCACAGACCAGAGGAACTCCATCGCTCCAGAGAACACAGTTCCACTGTTCCACAGACCAGAGGAACTCCATCGCTCCAGAGAACACAGTTCCACTGTTCCACACCCCAGAGGAACCCCATCACTCCAGAGAACAATTTCTACTGTTCCACACACCAGAGGAACTCCATCACTCCAGAGAACACAGTTCCACAGACCACACTGTTTCAGGGGGCAACGTGTGTGTGTGTGTGTGTGTGTGTGTGTGTGAGGGGAGTTATAAAACTCTTAAGAGAAAATAAGGTCAGTGTGTATTACCATGGAAACAAAGTGAAGAGGAGCTCCATCTGCTCCATCTCTCCAGCTGCTCTACCTCTCTCTCTCTCTTCCTCCACCTCTCTCTCTCTCTCTCTTCCTCCACATCTCTCTCTCTCTCTCTCTCTCTCTCTCTCTCTCTTTTCCTCCATCTCTCTCTCTCTCTTTCTTCATACTTCCTTCTTTTCTGTTTTTTTCTTTCTTTATTTATTCCTTTTCATATTGTTCCTTAATTCTTTCTCTCTTCTCCATGTTTTTTTCTTTCTTTTTCTTTCTTATTCTTTTCAAATTTTTTTCTCTTTTTTATTTCTTTGATGTTTTCTTTTACTTTTTCATATTCTCTTGTTCCTATACTTTTTTACATTCTCTTTTTGCTTATTTTGATTTTTGTAACTTTCCTTCTCTATTTCTTTCTTCCTTTTTTCTTTCTTTCTCTCGCCCTCTCTTTCTCTCCTCCCTCGGTGATGGGCTGGTGTCTGAGCGCAGTGATGGAGGTGTGAGGGAGAGAAGGTGTTTACTGTTGCTGATGAAGTCCGGTCTGCTCTCGTCTTATTGGGTAACGGAGAAGGAGGCGGTCACAATAATTTGCATAAAGTGGAGATCTGTTACAGTTACACTGACACCTAGTGGCCACCAAGAAGTGTCAGAGACTCTGCACTAAACATGAACACCCCGATGTGGAGGACCCTCTCTATGGAGCACAGTCTGGTTCTTCATCTGATGTGAGCAGTAGATGGGGTTCCTCTGGTGTGTGGAACAGTGGAACTGTGTTCTCTGGAGTGATGGGGTTCCTCTGGTGTGAAAAATTATATTATGTTTACAATTACATAAAGTTTAATTTTTAAATAACATTAACATTTAATTTAATTATATTATATTAATTATATTCTCTTTCAATTTTACAAAGATTATGTGTAATTTTTAGGTTCCATTTTAAGTCAGACCAGTAAACACAGAACGACCTTCAGAGTCCAGAGCATCAGCCTCCACCAGCACCCACACTGCACACTAGGGGGCAGAGAGAGAGAGAGAGAGAGAGAGAGAGAGAGAGAGAGAGAGAGAGAGAGAGAGAGAGAGAGAGAGAAAAGAGTGGGAGAGAAAGAGTTTTACATTAAATTCACAGATAAACACACAGCACTGACGCACCCCCAACCCCCCCCCCCCCCCCCCCAATACACACAGACACACACACACACACACACACACACACACAAGCAATAATACCCACACCTGGGTATTAGTTGAATCAGTTCAGTCCCGCTTCGGGTGACTGTCTCTGAGGAGTGTGGTGTGTTCTCTCTGTGTCTGCGTGGGTTTCCTCCGGGTGACTGTCTGTGAGGAGTGTGGTGTGTTCTCCCTGTGTCTGTGTGAGTTTCCTCCGGGTGACTGTCTGTGAGGAGTGTGGTGTGTTCTCCCTGTGTCTGCGTGGGTTTCCTCCGGGTGACTGTCTGTGAAGAGTGTGGTGTGTTCTCCCTGTGTCTGCGTGGGTTTCCTCTGGGTGACTGTCTGTGAGGAGTATGGTGTGTTCTCCATGTGTCTGCGTGGGTTTCCTCCGGGTGACTGTCTGTGTGGAGTGTGGTGTGTTCTCTCTGTGTCTGCGTGGATTTCCTCTGGGTGAATGTCTGTGAGGAGTATGGTGTGTTCTCCATGTGTCTGCGTGGGTTTCCTCCGGGTGACTGTCTGTGTGGAGTGTGGTGTGTTCTCTCTGTGTCTGCGTGGATTTCCTCCGGGTGAATGTCTGTGAGGAGTGTGGTGTGTTCTCCCTGTGTCTGCGTGGGTTTCCTCCGGGTGACTGTCTGTAAGGAGTGTGGTGTGTTCTCCCTGTGTCTGTGTGAGTTTCCTCCGGGTGACTGTCTGTGAGGAGTATGGTGTGTTCTCCATGTGTCTGCGTGGGTTTCCTCCGGGTGACTGTCTGTGTGGAGTGTGGTGTGTTCTCTCTGTGTCTGCGTGGATTTCCTCCGGGTGAATGTCTGTGAGGAGTGTGGTGTGTTCTCCCTGTGTCTGCGTGGGTTTCCTCCGGGTGACTGTCTGTAAGGAGTGTGGTGTGTTCTCTCTGTGTCTGTGTGGGTTTCCTCTGGGTGACTGTCTGTGAGGAGTGTGGTGTGTTCTCCCTGGTCTCAATGTCCAGTCCGTTTCTGCATGTCCCGTGTGTCTCAGTGTCTAGTCCATGTCTCAATGTCCCGTCTGTGTCCCAATGTCCAGTGTGTCTCAGTGGCCAGTCTGTCTCTGCTCTGTCAGGAATGACGTATTAAGTCCCTGCCTGTTAAAATCCAGTTTTGTCTTCTGTATTCAAGCTGACAGCTGCTGGACCGTGTCTGTCCCTGTCCTCAGATCATGGGCTGGGCAGAGGGTAGCTGTACATTGCAGTGCAGTCAGAGTTGATGGACAACATGTAGCTGTCTCAGTGAAGAAGACACTCTGGAAGCCAAACCTGCTGGGGACTGTTCTGTCATCTTCTCTTCTGACTCGTCTTCACCTTACACTGACCCCTAGGGGCCTGGATGACTCAGTGGTTCTGTACTACTCTCTCCCCATGAAGGAGGACACTGGAGACAGGCATATTGTCCCTCACCAGATGTCTCACATGAGGACAATTAAGGTTGTACTGACTTTAAGAGTTCTGTTTTCTCTTCTCCTCAGAAACACTAGACTATGAAGGTGTGCTGAGTGTGGAGTGGCTTGACAGGGATCGGATCGTGATTGGACTGAGATCAAATGTGATTTAATGGTAACTGGACAAGGAATTAACAATTACTGAAGTTTGTATTTATCAGTAATTGGACAGGGATTTGATGTTGATTCTACAAACAACTGGATATTGACAATGGTGATTGGACTGGGATTGGACAAAGACTGGATTAGAGGTTGTTGGACTGGGATTGAATGACATTTGGACAGTGATTAGATGCTGATCAGATTCTAGGTTGCTGGACAGGGATTGGACAAAATTAGGATTGTGATTAGATGATGATTGCATCAAAGGTTTTAAGACAGGGATTGGATACAGTTTGTATGGAGATTATATGTTCATCTGATTAGAGGTTGTTGGACAGTGATCAGACAATATTTGGACAGTGATTAGATACTGATCAGATTAGAGGTTGTTGGACAGTGATTGGACAATATTTGGACAGTGATTAGATACTGATCAGATTAGAGGTTGTTGGACTGGGATTGGACAATATTTGGACAGTGATTAGATACTGATCAGATTAGAGGCTGCTGGACAGTGATCGAATAATATTTGGACAGTGATTAGATACTGATCAGATTAGAGGTTGTTGGACAGGGATTGGACAATATTTGGACAGTGATTAGATACTGATCAGATTAGAGGTTGTTGGACAGGGATTGGACAATATTTGGATAGTGATTAGATACTGATCAGATTAGAGGTTGTTGGACAGTGATTAGATACTGATCAGATTAGAGTTTGTTAGACAGTGATCAGACAATATTTGGACAGTGATTAGATACTGATCAGATTAGAAGGTGTTGGACAGTGATTATATACTGATCAGATTAGTGTTTGTTAGACAGTGATCAGACAATATTTGGACAGTGATTAGATACTGATCAGATTAGAAGGTGTTGGACAGGGATTGGATAATATTTGGACAGGGATTAGATACTGATCAGATTAGAGGCTGCTGGACAGTGATCGAATAATATTTGGACAGTGATTAGATACTGATCAGATTAGAGGTTGTTGGACAGGGATTGGACAATATTTGGACAGTGATTAGATACTGATCAGATTAGAGGTTGTTGGGCAGTGATTGGACAATATTTGGACAGTGATTAGATACTGATCAGATTAGAGTTTGTTAGACAGTGATCAGACAATATTTGGACAGTGATTAGATACTGATCAGATTAGAAGGTGTTGGACAGTGATTATATACTGATCAGATTAGTGTTTGTTAGACAGTGATCAGACAATATTTGGACAGTGATTAGATACTGATCAGATTAGAAGGTGTTGGACAGGGATTGGATAATATTTGGACAGGGATTAGATACTGATCAGATTAGAGATTGTTGGACAGTGATCGGACAATGTTTGGACAGTGATTAGATATTGATCAGATTAGAGGTTGTTGGAGAAGTACATTCAAAATAAATTGGTAAATTTGTGCGTAAATTTGTTTTGTGCATAAGTTCTAAAAATACTCAACACTTAAGGTGGTATAATCTGTGCCTACATTAACTTTAAAGCTTCAGGCCTAAAGTTAAAGAAGAGAGCGTCCAACATCAGAACCCAGAACTGACCGCACCTTGCTCTAAGACTTGCGTCCACTTGCCATCATAGAACAGAACAGCTAAAGGGGGCGGAGCTTCTGGAGGCTGTACACCACAGCAGTGGAGGAGGAGGAGCGTCAGATTCTACTCCACCTTCTCTCCAGTGTCTGCAGAGATTTACACTGGACTCTGGATCCAGACTTGCTCCTCTGACCTCACACAGATAAGGTGCATGTCCCTCAGCAGTCGACCTGTGTCCAGTTCAACAGAAATTTTGGTCATTGGGGTTAAGAGGGAACGTCTGAGTTTGTGGGGAACTGCAGTCTCTCTGGTTTGTTTACATTCAAAAGCTCCATGTCTTTTAAGGTGGAATGGTGCGTTTAAGGAGAAAAACTGAATTCCCACAGAAACTCATGTGTAACGAGCTGTTTAGTTTTGTAGCACTTTCCCTCTGTGTTTACTTTCATGCAGTTAGCGCTCTCCTGAATTTAGAGTCAGTTCCACCTTAAGTTATGTAACTGTAACAGCAGAAATAAGTCAGTGTGACCCCCCTATGGAGCAGGAATAGAGCAACATCCTCATCTCGGTTGGTGCTTTTCAGGGTTTGGAGTCTCTCCGTTGTCTAAAAACCTTCAGACTTGACTTGATTGTGTATAGCCAATCAGAGATCAGCACATCTTCCTGCTCTGGACCAGGGCAGGTCTCTGAGCAGTGGAAACACGGGCCGAGCCAGACCTCCACGAACAAGCGGTGGGTTTTGTAAATTTAATGTTTTTACCGTTTGATTATTATTTTTTTATATATATCTTTAATTTCTCCGGAATTAATCTCCACAGATTTTAAGGAACGATTCACTGGGAATTCATGAAAAGATTGTTCTGGAAAAATCCTAGAAGGGAAAAACAAGAATAAAGAGGATGGACAGATGGTCAGTGGTTTTTGATGTAGAACTGGAGTTCAGGTCGTAATCACTGTTACATAAACATCAGCTCCACAGCATCTACACCCAGCATTTCAGTCCATTAGGAGAGAAAGTCCATCTCTCTTTCACTCTCTCTCTCTCTCTCTCTCTCACTCTCTCTCACTCACTCTCTCTCTCTCTCACTCACACACACACACATATCTACACTCCCCCTCACTCTTCCGTGTTGTGGTCCAACACAAATGTACTGTTTTCCTCTCCCATTTCCTCAGAACACACAACTCTGTGAATAAAGCTCATGGTTTACAGTTAGTATATGATGTAATACACCCCCCACTGTGTAATAACTTTGTATTTACACATTACATATATGTGTAATACCAGTGTAAATCATAACAATCATAAGAGCCTAATATTGGTACATCTACCTCCTGCCTCCTAAACCACTCTGACCAGTCCAGGCGTGGTCTCCTCAAGACTCCTCAAGGTGGCGCTAAGATGTTGGCAGATGGTGGTGCAGCAAATCCTTTGCGTCCTGGAGGTGGAGCCTCTGTGAATTGGACCTCACACAGATGCTGGATCAGATGCTGGATTAGGCTGGGATCTAAGGACCTTGGAGGGGGAGTTCTGGAAATCTTTGTCCTGTTCCTGAACAGAGTTTGCGGTGTGGTGTGGAGCGTTATCCTCCTGAGAAACAACGCTGACGTGAGGGAACATCAACGTTAATTTCAGCAGCTAATTTTGATTTAATGTTTGCGTTAGACTTCTGAGGAAAATATTAACTAGTTTTAGTCTCGTTTTAATCCAATTCAAATACAAGAAACATTGTTGTGTAGATTTAATGCATTGTATTGAAACATAAGCCTCATTTTAGTCGTGTATTTTTTAGTTGGTGCTACAATTTTAAAATTTTCATAATAAATTGTTTGTTAAAATTGTTACATTTAAAAACACATTAACATCCAAAATGATGAAAGGAAACTGCCCACTTTTTTTCTTCAATTAAAATGTGTATTACTTTAACATTAACATTTTAACTTTAAGTCGTTGCAGAAAGCGTCTCTCGAAAGATTGATTCTTTGGGAGTCAACTCCTCTTCGCTGTTCGTGCAGCTGCTCTCTGACAACAGCAAACAGACGCAGCATTTTCCTGTTTTTATTTCCTTGAGATTTTCCGTTTTTAAATCAGAAATTACGGGTCACTCATCAGTCTTTCACTTTATCGTTTCTTATTTATTCATTGATAAATATCGCAAAAATATTTGTTGTAATTCTCATCTTGAAATTATGTTTGTTTAGGCCGTGTCTAGTGTTTGTTGTATGAAAAAAGGTTGTCAGTGAATATTTATTGTCGTTTTTTCACTGACGAAAATAACACTGAGGCACACCTCGGCTGTGGAGGGTGGGGTCGGTCTGCAGGGTTTAAAGGTGGGGGTCTGGCTCAAAGGAACATCCACAGAATTCCAAAACCCAGGGTTCTCCAGCAGAACATCACCCAGAGCACCACACTGCCTCCATCAGCGCACCTTTTACCCAGAATGCACCTGGAGTCATGTCTTCCTGTAGAAAAGAGAAGGCGATGAAGAAGTGACTGCATGAGTCAAACAGTGGGGATTAGTTCTAGATAAAACTCACCACTCAAACTCATCCCAGAGAACACAGTTCCACTGTTCCACACACCAGAGGAACCCCATCACTCCAGAGAACACAGTTCCACTCTTCCACACACCAGAGGAACCCCATCACTCCAGAGAACACAGTTCCACTCTTCCACACACCAGAGGAACTCCATCACTCCAGAGAACACAGTTCCACTGTTCCACACACCAGCGGAACCCCATCACTCCAGAGAACACAGTTCCACTGTTCCACACACCAGAGGAACCCCATCACTCCAGAGAACACAGTTCCACTGTTCCACACACCAGAGGAACCCCATCACTCCAGAGAACACAGTTCCACTGTTCCACACACCAGAGGAACTCCATCACTCCAGAGAACACAGTTCCACTGTTCCACACACCAGAGGAACCCCATCACTCCAGAGAACACAGTTCCACTGTTCCACACACCAGAGGAACCCCATCACTCCAGAGAACACAGTTCCACTGTTCCACACACCAGAGGAACTCCATCACTCCAGAGAACACAGTTCCACTGTTCCACACACCAGAGGAACTCCATCGCTCCAGAGAACACAGTTCCACTGTTCCACACACCAGAGGAACTCCATCGCTCCAGAGAACACAGTTCCACTGTTCCACACACCAGAGGAACCCCATCGCTCCAGAGAACACAGTTCCACTGTTCCACACACCAGAGGAACCCCATCACTCCAGAGAACACAGTTCCACTGTTCCACACACCAGAGGAACCCCATCACTCCAGAGAACACAGTTCCACTGTTCCACACACCAGAGGAACCCCATCACTCCAGAGAACACAGTTCCACTGTTCCACACACCAGAGGAACCCCATCACTCCAGAGAACACAGTTCCACTGTTCCACACACCAGAGGAACCCCATCGCTCCAGAGAACACAGTTCCACTGTTCCACACACCAGAGGAACCCATCACTCCAGAGAACACAGTTCCACTGTTCCACACACCAGAGGAACCCCATCACTCCAGAGAACACAGTTCCACTGTTCCACACACCAGAGGAACCCCATCACTCCAGAGAACACAGTTCCACTGTTCCACACACCAGAGGAACTCCATCGCTCCAGAGAACACAGTTCCACTGTTCCACACACCAGAGGAACTCCATCACTCCAGAGAACACAGTTCCACTGTTCCACACACCAGAGGAACTCCATCACTCCAGAGAACACAGTTCCACTGTTCCACACACCAGAGGAACTCCATCACTCCAGAGAACACAGTTCCACTGTTCCACACACCTCTGGTGTTTGTGTGTGTGTGTGTGTGTGTGTATGTATGTGTGTGTGTGTGTGTGTGTGTGTGTGAGAGAGAGAGAGAGAGAGAGAGAGAGAGAGAGAGAGTATTTACATATTATGACATTGTCTTTTCCCTTGACACACACTTGCCCGCAGTTTCTAATGATTGTTGTTGTTGTTGTTTATTTCCTATGTTTATCAGGCACGTGCCGTGTCGTGTCATTATGCAGCAACCTGCAGACAGCACCAATCTGCCACAGATAAAGATCGAGCGCGCGCTTTTCTCGCGCCCGTGTGTGTGTGTGTTTTCCCCTTTAAAATGCCATCTGGGTTCCCTAATGCGTAAATGAGTCCAAAAAAAAAAAAAAAAAAAAAAAAAAGAGCCCGCGCACACACACACACGCACGCGCGCGCACACACAGACACAGGCACGCGCACGCTCGCACGCGCACGCACACGGACGGAGGAGCTCGAGCGATCTGACCGCGCGCAGGAGGACAGCAGCTCCGCGGACGGAGGGTTCTGAGTGGGCTTCTTTCTGGAGGAGGTCTGAGAGAAGCCCCCCCTGTCTCACGGTGAGTTTGTTCGCGCGCAGAACGTGCTTTGACGGTGATGGAGGGATGGAGAGAGAGAGACGGAGAGAGGGAGAGAGGGATGCAGCGCAGTGAAACGCATCAAGTGACGGATCTTGATTTTTTTTTGGAGGGGGGCTCTTCTGCTGCTGCATTCCTGCGCGCCCCTCGGAGCCGTAGCGCTGCTGTGAAGGGAGACGCATTAGAAAAAGCCACGGGGAGAGGGAGAGAAAGAGAGAGGGATGGAGGAGAGAAGGAGGGAGAGAGGGAGTGAGGGAACGGGAGGGAAAATGTAAGAGGATTTGATGATTTTTCTTTTTTGTACATCACACACACACACTCACACACACAGAGTCACTGCAAAGAGATTAAGTCGACAGCAGTGCTGAGGAAAATTGCAGCATGTAGCATAGAGAGAGAGAGAGAGAGAGAGAGAGAGAGAGAGAGAGAGAGAGAGAGAGAAGCTATATACAGGGAGAGAGAGAAACTGAGGGAGGAATGGGTGGGTTTTGGAAGGTGGATGAGCCCCAGTTTCAGTGCTGCTGAGGTGTCAAGGCTGAACGATACATTGATGTAGTTATATATCACATGTCGATATCATGAGCACTTCAGTAACACATTCTTTTCTCAAACATTCAAAACTAAATGTTACACTGATCCATCTGACATATCCGAGGAGTCAGGGCTGGTCGATATTTAAGCCATGGATGGTATCGTGATAAATCAAATCTCGATACTTTCTGTTTATCCAATTGTGATATTATTAGAAATTAAACAACATCAGAATTAATTCACTTGCGTTCTGGCTATTTATCGATATCATATTAAACGGCATTGTGATACACTTTGTCAGTGAGAATCTATGAACAAATGCAGTGTGTTGGTTTATGTTGTGATTGAATGATAATAAATATCAAAAAATGTTACATTTCTTCTGTATCACACCTGCCTTTTGGTATAATTGAAGTCGCAGATTGGTTTCCGGGCTCGGCGATATTTCTCAATATTGTGATATTTCTCATTGCGATACTCTTTGTTGAGCACGTTGTGGTTATGCTCAGTGTTGAATTTTATGAATGCATGATAAAAATAACATCTTCCCCATTTTTATCACTGATGAAGCATCAGGGCTGGGCAATTTCTATCGTCATTGCGATAAATTGCATGATACTAATATTTTACAGTGATTAAACTGAAGATAAACATAATGACATGTATATGTCATAAAATATTGTAATATGCACCTGTGAGTATCATGATATTGATACTGTCTGCTGTATCAGCTCGGCCTTTAAGCATCATTTTAGCTACAGGTTGGAATCACCATCGATTTAGGTTCAGTTTGGAATCAGAGGTGGGCGATACACGAATATCATGATGTAACACATATATGTATAATAATTAATAACACTCTAATGAACTACATAGCCGAGGCTTGGATGATATATCGATATATCTATATCATGATTAACTGCATCATAATATGTTGTCGATATCAAGGTTAATAAACATACGTAATATAAATGATCATATTTTAACTGAATTTATAGCAGTTTATTGAAATTGATCCCAGGTAAAATCTGTAGTTGTCAGTGCTGAATGATTTGTGTGTAATTATCAACATAAACTGTGTTTGTAATCTTCATAATAATTTAATGTGCTTTAACTAAAGAAACCCCTGCATTTTTCCCAAGAATAGTGCCCTCATATAGACATGAATGTTTATTGATAATAAATATCAGTAATAGATATTGCAATGTTACAATGTGTGATATGTATCAGGACTGACACTAAGTCTATTCCACTGAAATGTGCGGATGATAACAAGATTGTAATCATGCAGTGATTAAACACTGAACACATCAGACGTGTAAGGACTAGGTGATGTATATCGTTATTGTGATTATTTATGTTCCAATACTATTCACTGAACTATCACAGCCATCGTTAAGAAAAAAAAATGACCTGTGAAATGAATCTTCCAGTCGAACATTTTGTAAGATTTCGACACATCGCGATATTAAAGTTTCGCTGTATCTCACTGGCTTTTAACCACTGGCTGAATGATATATAACTAATATCATGATCAAGTTTATAGCCGTGCTTTCGGTATTGATTAATATGTGCACCAAAACATGCATTTAAAATAAAAAGACAATACAAAGTAGTTCTGACGTAAGTGTGTGAGGGTTCAGGGCTGGGCGATGCGCATCGTTATTGGGATACATTTTGTCTTGATACTTTTTGATGGGTGTTCATGTTTTTTAGTGTTTTTCAGTCCGAATTATTGCAGCACATTGGTTACTATTCAAACTTTAGTAAACATAAAAATATCACAATGTCATACCAATCAATTATTGTTGGGAATATATATAACATATTAAAACTAATAGCATCATGAGCATCGTCACATAGCTTTAAAACCGTAAACATGTTTAACATGAAAAGTGCTAACGTAATATTCTTCTGTTCAAAGTTTTAATACGAAATGTATCATAGAGAATAGACTCTAAATTACTGTGATAATGTAAAGCACTTTACTCTGCAGCATTTTAATCACCGTATACACACCTGAGTAACTGAACAAAAGTGCTGTTTTCTAAACAACGTATTGATCGTTTCATTTATGTATCACGGTGGTGTTTCTATTACGTGTCACACAGAATGTATTTATATATAAATATATATCAAAAATATGTTGCAAATACTCTACGGAAACAACATCAGTTTTTAACAAAATGAACACAGAAAAAGACGTGGTTTATCAGCTTCTTTTCAAAGTATCAGTAATAAATATCATGAGTATCATTAAGTTTAGGTTTAGGTCTGTCCTAGAAACTAAACTGATTTGTGTTGGTCAAGTTTGTTTGTGTTTAAATTCCGTAAACACACATGCAACAGAACAAACTGATCCTTCTTAGTTTCAGCTCAAAGAATGTATAATCAATATTGTTTATAATAACACCGCTTTAAATCCATTATGTTTAGAGCGTGATATAAAATCAAACATCATTAAACATATTCATTACCGAACATTGTGCCTAATTACCGTAAACGTGTTACATTTATCTCCAGTTCCTCATAAATATTGATGATTAATATCCTGATTATCAGCATCACAATGTATCTCTGTTCAATATATCATTCCAGCTGTCGACTGAGTGAGTGGAGGTTATTTATTTATTTTTTTTTTTGGGTGGTGGGTAGGTGTGTGTGTGTGTGTGTGTGTGTGTGTGTGTGGCAGGGGAGGTGGGGGGAGTTGTGGGGGTGTTAAAGCTGCGCACGCTCAGCATCGTCAGCATCCTCTGCTGCTGGAGCCTGGAGCTAGCGGCGGCCACACAGATCCGCTCGTGCGTGGAGAGAGAGGGGGCTGGATTTGGGGGGTTATAGAGGGGGCTGCGTTTTTAATTCATTTCCTGCGCTGAATTCAGTTCGTGTCTGCGCAGGAGCAGCAGCGGGAACAGCGGGAGCCTGTCGCCTGGAAGTTTGCGGCGCATGTAAGTGCGAGGCGTTCGCAGGCGGGCGGGCGTCGGGGTGTGAATGATGCAGGGCGATGGTGGTGATGATGATGTTGATGATGATGATGCGCTGCACTTTTGAACAGCGTCTCCTGTGTTTTCTCTGGAGGCTGCACGTGCCCTGTGTCCGTTTGTTTGTTTGTTTGTTTGTTTGTTTATGTGCGTACATGTTTGTCTGTCTCTGCAGCGGCTCTGAGCACTGGAGCTGGGCTGGTGTGTGTGTGTTAAGGCTTGGGGATCACTGTGATAATGATGCACTAATATTAATCCCTGTGCGTCTGTGTGACTCTGACCACTACGACGCTCAGACAGCGGAGATTATTCTGACCGTGTCGGCTCATGGGGAGCAGAGCGCTTTTCCTTCGGCGCACGTTTGGAGACGAGCTCATACAGGGGGCACACATTCCTCACGTCACCCGCGTGAGCTGCTGGGGTCTCGTGCAGGATTTAAGAGGGTCTCGTGCCTATGCGTAAAATAAAAATACACGAGCAACAACAACAGGCAGCTGTCAGAACTGACTTGACTGTTTATTATTAGAGAGAGAGAGAGAGAGAGAGAGAGACCGGGAGAGAGGTACAGAGGGTTTCAATGCGGCTCGCGTGCCGAAATGCGACTCACGTGCGCACATGAGAGAGACAGAGAGGGGAAAGAGGGGGAGAGACAGATGCCGAGAAATAGAAAGAGAGGGAGGGAGAGGAGAGAGAGAGAAAGAGAGAGAGATAGAGATAGAGAGAGCGAGAGAAGCACCACGTGAACTGTTCTAATTATGATTTTCTCAGTCTCTATTTATAGCGATGTATTGCATGTTTGTTTATTTATTTATCTTTCTGTTTAATTGTTAATTTGTTGGTTCTCAATGTTCTCTGTTAAAGGCCGATTGCGTGTGTTCGCCGTCTGTAAACGTGAGCGCGCGTGAGGTGGAGGAACCGTGTTGGGGCTGTAGTGAGGGCTCTTTACATCGTGCTGTAATTGTTTAATGTGCTTTAAATATTTGTAATGGTTCCTACTTTAGACAACAGCGCAGGTCACTGCGGGTTCTAGATACAGCTCAAAAAGAAGGTTCTGTGATCCTTTGGTGGCAGTGGAACACTCTTGTTCTTGTTCCCAACAGAACAGAGTTTACGACATATGCTAGAACCACAGAACCCAAACGTTTTTTAAATGTTCACAACCCAATACAGAACCACCGCCTTTACCAGAACCCCCAAGAACCACTGTTCTAAAAAGAAACACTGTCTTTACTAAAACCCTTGAAAAATAAATTCGGACTTTGCTAGAACCTTTAAGAACCATTGTTGTAGAACCACCGCCTTTACTCAAAAACCTGATAACATTTGAAGGTTCTCTGGTTCTGTATAGAACTATTAAACCCTGTAAAGACCACCGCCTTCACCAGAACCCAGAAGAGCCACTGTTTTTATAGATCCACTACCTCTTCCTAGAACCCTAAAGTACCCTGTGAATGAATTCTTGGTTCTGGCTCGGCTTGATGGGTTCTTCTATAGAATGTAAATGCTGACATGTGAGAAATAAGGTTCTAGACCGAGACAAAGCTGGTTTCACTCCTTCTACAATCAGAACCTGCTCTGTGTAGAACCCTGAGGGGGTTTCTGTGCCTGGGTCATTCAGAGAGTTAAGCTGAACAGAGCTGGACTTGGGTTTAATTGATCTGGAGTTTAATAAACCAGATTCACACTGAGAAAAGGCACTGAACTGAACTGAATTGAGACTGAATTTAATTGAGGTGGATGTTTAATTAATCTGAATTGTTTGGGCCAGAAATAGATTAAGCTTGAGTTGAATCTGAATTTAAAGAAACTGATCTGATTTCAAACAGGTGCTGAGACGTAAAAAAAGAAGAAATGAACTGAAATGAATTAAAGTCACAGTGAATTAAAATGAAATTAAATTGATTTGGAGGCAAAATGAATGTTGTTAGAAGTGAAGTGAATTATTTCGGATTAGAAATGAATAATGTACATGATGTGGATAAAATGTAAAGTGAATTTTGTTGAAGTGTAAATACATTTTTGTTGGAAGTGAATTTTCCTGGAATTACACTGATTTTTCAGAGGTTGAATGTGAAGTGAATTGAACACGATTATATTAAATTAAAGTTGTAAAAGAATTAAAGTTCATGTTTAACAATCTGAACTCTACCAGATGGTGTGTGAAATCAGGCCTTAGGTCATAGGTTTAAAATTTTGTTATCTGTTATCTCCCACTTTTCCTTGTCTTTGCAGTGTTCCTGGTTTTCCTGGTTTTCCCGGTGTTCCAGTGAGGACTCTCGTGCTGCAGGATGTGGAGTCGGCTCGGAGACGTCTGGATCTGGGTCTGGGTCTGGGTTTTAGTTGCTGATGTCCTGGGCAGCAGCAAAAGGTACGGTAGTATTTCTCTTCTGTTTCCTGGAAGTTTTAGTAAAAACACTGTGTTTACAGAGTTCCACCAAACGCCCCTCACTGCCAGAGTCTGGAAAACAAACAAACAATAATCATTATCTGCACCTGATCATCCCTTTAACATCAGGACAGGGATCTGGGAGAGGGATCAGTGATCAAGGACAGGGATCAGTGATTAAGGACAGGGATCTGGGAGAGGGATCAGTGATTAAGGACAGGGATCTGGGAGAGGGATCAGTGATCAAGGATAGGGATCAGTGATTAAGGACAGGGATCTGGGAGAGGGATCAGTGATCAAGGATAGGGATCAGTGATTAAGGACGGGGATCTGGGAGAGGGATCCGTGATTAAGGACAGGGATCAGGGCGAGGGATCAATGATTAAAAACAGGGATCTATTAGAGGGATCAGTGATCCAGGACAGAGATCAGTGATGAAGGACAGGGATCTGGGAGAGGGATCAGTGATTAAGGACAGGGACCTGGGAGAGGGATCAGTGATCAAGGACAGGGATCTGGGAGAGGGATCATTGATTAATGACAGGGATCTGGGAGAGGGATCAGTGATTAAGGACAGGGATCTGGGAAAAGGATCAGTGATTAAGGACAGGGATCAGTGATTAAGGAAAGGGATCTGGGAGAGGGATCAGTGATTAAGGACAGGGATCTGGGAGAGGGATCAGTGATCTCTCTCTCTCTCTCTCTCCCCTCTCTCTCTCTCTCTCTCTCTCTCTCTCTCTCTCTCTCTCCCTCTCTCTCTCTCCCTCCTTCTCTCTCTCTCTCTCTCTCTCTCTTAAGGAAAGGGATCTGGGAGAGGGATCAGTGATTAAGGACAGGGATCTGGGACAGGGATCAGTGATCAAGGACAGGGATCAATGATTAAAGACGGAACTGGGAGAGGGATCATTGATGTTGTCAGGAACATGGAGAGAGATCTGGGATCTAGATCAAGAACAGAGTTAAAGATCTATGGATCTAATAGAGAGAGAACAAGAGAGACAAAACAATGAAATCAAATCAAAGATGAGAAAAAGAGGAGTACACAGCTCTTCATGTTTTATTAATGTTCTACTACTGCTCTTTAACCACAGAGAGAGAGCGGGAGTGAGAGAGAGAGAGAGAGAGAGAGAGAGAGAGAGAGAGAGAGAGAGAGAGAGAGAGAGAGAGAGAGGAGAGAGAGAGAGAGAGAGAGAGAGAGAGAGAGAGAGAGATCGGTTTGTTGCTGTAGTCACCTGTAGATGGTGTTGCTGCACAACACCATCTACAGCATGTGCTCTCAGACACATGCCGTATTCATCCCTCCATCCCTCCATCTCTGTCCTCTTCTCCTCTCCTCTGTTCCTCCTTCCTAAAGGTTCTCTGTGTCTGCTGCAGTATTTAACCCCTCGCTGTACATTTTTCTGTCTTTTTACAAAACACTAAGACACTTTAATTGCTCATGAACTGAGATGTTTTTCTTTAAATAATTAAATAAATTTATTAAACAGATAAAAAACCTAATTAATATTCATGCTCTATTTAAATGCTGTATTTACATCGTTATAGAACAAACACAGTGCGAGTGTGTTATGAAGCAGGGGGTGAGTGTGTGACCTCCTCACCGTGAACACTGCAGTGTGTCAGGGCTCTGACGGACCACTGATCCGAGACCCTCAGGACCCCGGCGTCTGAGTCTGTACGAGTGTGTAATTACATCATGCATATTAATGTAGACGCCTTCAAAAAATACACACGCAGCATTTAACATACAAACTTTTATAAAGCATTCTACACAACGGGTATGTCCTCGTCCTCTATAGGTTATAAAACCATTCGAATTTGGTCAGAGTAGAGTTTAGGTTAGGGTTTCAGTGAGGACTGTGGTTAAGGTCAGGGTTAGTCAGGGTAAAGTTTAGGATTGAGATTAAGATTAAGATTAGGATTAACGTCAGCATTAGTTTGAATTTAAATTTAGCGTTAGGCAATGTGATGTCACTAGAACGCAAGTAAACCAATGTGTGTTTATTTCTGTGTCTTCTGTGTGTTGTTTGTGTGTGTGTGAATCTGATAGAGTGTGT